>NW_020271756.1:2104387-2371706 GCF_003268045.1 Sipha flava | reverse complement strand
TTTTATGTCTATTGTCATAATTTCTATATTGTTTTTGTCTGTAATCCCTGTCGATATTATATCCAAATCAGGTTTGGTAAATATAGCACTTCCATATTTACTATGTAGCCTTTCTACCACTAGTTTCATCCCGTTAATTTTTGGTCATTTGTGGTTATTCTCTTGTAAGCACAGCACCTCACATCCCAATGTTTTACATAATTTCGCTATAATATTTTCTTTTTCTGGTATTTGACCATCGATATTTATGGATATCATCGTCATGGTTGGCCCTGAAAAGGACATTTTGGTTGAAGACCGTGGTTGGTAGAATTGGTTGGCGAGCGTTGTATTATTATCCTAAATATCAGGTATATCTCATAAATTTGCAATCCCGTCGTTCCAGGGACACCGCGTGGAGGTTCCTACCATGTCCCCTATAATAAACTGATATTAGTTAATATAATATTTGGATGTTTCTTGAGAAAAGAAAAACAATTTTTATTTTTATCCCATGTCATTATTATTTAATCATTAAATTTTAATATATAGATGAACTAACCTAGATGAACTAAGTATAGATAAAATAAGAATTATTCAAGTAAAATCGTGGTTCATATAATTTATCAGTATAAGTACTGATAATTATATTATAAGCATAATGATATAAGAGACATATCTTAAGCATATCGAATTTTTCTAAAAATAATAACTTTTATATTAATATAAGTATAATATTTTGTATGTTAACTAAAAAGTAATTAAAAATTGTGGCTAAAAAAAAAAGAAGATTATATCAATGAACCTTTCGAGAAATATTCCAAAAATGATTATAGCCATTTTCATAGATTACGTACTTATTATTTGCAAGTTTGAATTTTGTTAAATATATATTTCGGAGGAAGGGAGCGGCTGAAATAATGTTACCTGAGCGACTCCTCCAAAAAAAATTAATTTTTCCATGTGGACTTATAATGAACATGACAAAAATCATGGACTTTTTTATGGGGGAGAGGAATCAGTGTAATGGACGTTTTTGGAACAGTGAGGCTTGAGATATTATCAAAGTGATAGTGTGTTGAAACAGCGCAGACATACCTGTATTAGGGTGGTTCACGATTAAATGTAAAAAAAAAAAAGTTGACTTATAATCCGAGCCACTCTCTTATTTTTTTAGGCTTATCTATAGTATAGTTTTCCGATAGTGTTGACTTTCTATTTTCTTTAGAAGTCAGTGCTCAAGCACTTGTAAAAATGAACTTTTTTTTTGGATTTCATGTTTCTTATATAACATAAAAAAAATATGTAATTATTATTTTTTATTTAATTATTACAATTAAGGTTAGATTAAATATATATTAATAAATAATATAATAAAATAATATATTAAGGTTAAATTTAAATATTGATAATTAGTTATGAACTTTCACTAGAAAATACAGCTTCAATGGCCATTTTCTTTGTAGTTTCAGTTGGAACTGTTTTTCTATTTGCCTCAATAACCTGTAACAAAAATTGCTTTTCCTCTTCATCATAAGTTAATAGCTTATTATACTCCTCAAAAAGTTTAACACCACGCTCAGCAGTATCGTTAACGACTCGTAATTGTTTGATGCGATCTCTTCCTTGCTGATATTCTTCGTTTTGAGGCCATTCTTCAGGCGGTAAATTTAAAAATGAATCCTTTATTTCCAAAATAGTTAAAAGTTTTAAACTTATTTTAGTTGCAAACATTCCTAAATTTACATTATTTTTAAGGAGGGATGTATTTCCTCTGATTTGTCTTTTGTCAGTTTCTTTTTCCATTCCTATACCAATTTCTGATTTTTCAATTGATGTGACTTCTGTGGAAAATAAAGCAAGCCCAACAAGCTCGTCCGAAAGATACCATAAGTGACGTTCTAATACCATTCTAGCTGCAATGCTAATTTCAGAATCGATAGCTTCATACTTTTTTAAATTTAGCCAAAAATTCAGATCGTTTTTAGGTGCTTCAGCTGCAAGAGGGGCTTCAATCCATACTTTAGTATATAGTAGTGCTCCGAAAAGCACGAACCGTTGTAGTTGAGTTTCTTCCCGCTTAGTAAGATTAAATATACTATTTTGCTTGCGAAATAAAAATATTTTTATTGCATAAATCAGTTTTGACATCCACCGTGCATGGTGGATTGGACCTGGAGCTCGCCAGTGAATTTTTGATGGTGGTTTATTCAAAACAATTAGGACCAACTCGCAAAGTTCTAGATAATCATCTCGAGGTGATTTATTTTCTGTTAAAAAATACTTGAGAGTTGATAGAGTAGTTCCAACGAATGTTTCTGTTTCTTCTTTTAAATTTAGTCCTAAATACTTATCTTTGGAAATATCTCTCCATATTGTTTTGAAACTTTTAAACATCGGAATATCTGGGGAGTTTGATGCACCAAAACACAAACAAAATATTTTTGCCAAAATTATTTCCATAGTATGGTGACGGCAAGCTAACCATAGCATATCATGACCAATCTTTTGTTCCAATAGAGTACAAGCCCCTTTAAATTTTCCTGTATTTACAGATGTTGTATCAAAACCTAGAGCCTTGACATTATCTAAAACATTCCATTCAAACAAAAGATCATATACTGCATCCGCCACATTTTGTCCAGTCCCAGCTTCTAACTTTGGAACACCAAGAAGTTTTTCTTCACCATCTCCCGACACCAACACAGGAAGTCTCTCTACTTTTCCATGTCCGACCACAAATGGCAATATTTTTCCATCCCAATGTACTACTAAAGGATATTTTGGCGTCAATGTGTTTTTTGTATTAATAGCATGCTCTTTTCGGGCTTCTTTTCGCCTTCGTTGTATAGTACTTCGTGATATAGAAAGAGAAGATGGATTATGTCCAAGTGCGACAGTCAATGGAACCATTAATCGTAACGCCTGCCGATCAGAGATTTTATTTCGATCTAAGGCTCCCGTCACATGAGAATTAAATAAATTCGTCTTTATATTTTTCGTAATAATTTCTTCTTTATTTTCTAATTTTGCCTTTTGTTTTACATGAAATGGTTCAAATTCCACATCATTATCAGAACAAGATAAATCTTCATCGGTTTCATCTTCTGTATATTTAATTTGTCTTACCAATAATGTTGAAGCAGTGGCTTCAACTGCCTTTTGGCGGCGTTTTTCCTCTTCAATTTTTCTTTGAAGAGCACGTTGTTGCTTGTTTTCGAGTTTTTTGTCAATCGAAGTCATAAACATTTTTCGATCATGCCTTTGATCATAAAGAAAATCAAGATCAGTTTGATTCCTCATCTGAGCTAATGCATTAGCATGACTTATATCAAAAATATTATTTAGTTCATTGACGAAAATTTGCTCACGATTTTTCTGAGATTTAGACGATCGCCCCTTGTTTTTTTTCAACAGCAACCACTTAGAATGAACTTTTTCAATCATATCTACAATGTGTTTTACTAACCTCATGGGTATAGCAGCTTTAGACCATACTAAAATTAGTTCTTCGACTGTCAGGTGACTTGAATTACGTATAGACTTATTTGCATGCAAAAAATAATGAAACCGTTGTAAAACTTGTCTTATTGTTGGAAGTTGATTGAGTCTAGAAATTGACTCAGAATTCCTAATACCTATGAGATAAATCTCATCATTTCTGCGTGTTAACATTATAATACTTCGTTGGACAATGTTTATACAATTATTATTATATTTATTAAAACGATAGTACTTACGGAGAAAATAACTGCAGGTTTTTTAGTATGGCGTGTAATATTATATGAAATTACTGACTGGTCTTGTCGGTGTAAATAAAGCGAATAAAAGAAAATACTGTATATAAATTATTTATCTTGGATTATTAAAAATAAGATAATAGTTAATATAGCAGAAATTAACGACCGCAGAACACTGGCATCACGATAACGGATTAAATATTCTCGTGTTTTTCAATTATAAATAGACACTGATTAGGTGGTAAGTGAATAGCAGATATAATATTTATTTTTATTAGATGGGATATTGACAAGCAAATATAAAACACAATAAACGTATTCTTTATGACTAATAAAGATATTTTTAGTTTCAAGTCGTTAGTTTATAAAATCAAATAAAAGAAATTTTATAATCGAAAGTTAATTAAAGGGTGCTTGAGCACCATCTTCTAATTATAAAAAGAAGCTGAAATTTTAGCATGACAATACTATAGTTAGGTCTAAAAAAATTGAGGGGAGCCCGGGTCATAAATGAAAAAAAAAATTTTTTGAACCACCCTAACCTGTATATTAGTGTATACACAAGACAATAACAGAAACCAATTACTATTTATACAACTGATTGCTTTGAAAGGATGTGATATGGTATGGCTGTACAAGACCCGAATACGGATTTCACTTTCAATTACATCAACTAATTAATTAAAATAACAATAGTACCCAATTATGATACATATTGATGTGCATTACTTGATCATTAACTCGAATATAGATAGCTGTTGCAATACTTATTATTCTATAATTATTGTATTTTGATTAGAGCTAAGTATGTTTTTGTATCACGAACCCTAATATCATGTGCTTATCTTATTACTTTATCTGCAACAATTTTGTTTTTAATTTTCAAATGGCTCCTGAAGATTCACACGATCAAAACCAAACTGTACACTGTTCATAAGACTGAATACCAGTGACTATTGTATTTTAAATACTTAATTTTTAAACATTTTTTCGTGATGTAGGTAAGAATTTTAAAATTTAATATACAGTAAAATGTAAATGATACTAATTTCAAACTAAATCTATTGAATTCATAAAATCATTATCTTGGATATTAACCATTTATCTACTAATATGGGCCGATCAATTAATAAATTATAGAAATTATAGTTCTCAATAAGTTATCTACGTTTATTAAATTTTTACGATTTTAATTAAACTCGTTTAACAATAGCACAATTGTAAATTATAATTATAACTATAAACAATTTTGTAGGGTTTTTTTTTTTTTTTCTTTTATAAACGTTTCTTGTTTGAGCTTATAATGAAACCCATACTGACCTGACTAATGAAAAATCGTTATTAAATATGCTTGAAGACTTCAAAGGTTTATACAACACTATAATATGATTATCATAAATTAATAAAAAATCATAGGTCGACAATATAACTAAAATAGTGTTAGAAAGACTTTACACATGCTGCTGTATTTATTTTACTATTCTCAACATATTGTGTGACCGGACGATAAATCAAATATAATTCCATTAAGGCAAAAAGTAGTCATTTTATCGAATGACGTTTTCTTGGTAGAGTAAATTCAAAAAGACACTGAAAACAAATATAATAAAGGGAGAAAAAGATTAGAGAAAGGAATATTACAGAAGAAAAAAAAAACTCTCTAAATAATCAACACCTATGTATAGTAACGGAAAGTTTCTTGTATAAACATTTAAACTTTGTACAAATGTGAATCATGAAATTGTTTTATGGTGTAATTTTTATAGAACTTTTATAGATGTAATGTCTTGTGATTAAGTTTTAATTAATTAATAATCTCTAATGTTAGATTTACGTAAGTCGTATAATATATATATAGGTACCAGTTACATTTATGGAGAGTGTTTTTTTCCTAATTAATTTGTCCTATTTTACATTTAATATTACATATATATTATTTATCATTCTCTATCGATGATTAAATAATATTATGTATGACTGCGTACTGAATGCTAGTGAATGAATAAATATCGACATTTGATCATTACATAATTTCAAATTTAAAAAAAATCTAAGTTCATATGTATACTTAATGTTCGCTTTATTTTATTATTTTATAACTCATGATATTTAATCCGTCTATAATTATACGGTGGATGAAACTTCGAAAACTTTATACATAATATAATTTCTGTCTGCATAAAACTAAAAATTATTTATTTTGCTCCTCGGAAAGTCATTTTTCTTTTAACTAAGTTGAAATATCGTGAATTTTAAGTTTAAACTGAAAATAAAATGCATTAAGTGATTTCACACAGATTCAGTTGATCTTGATCGTTCAGTATGAACTAACGTTCATTACGCTCGCCCGTTATTGCTTATTTCACTAATGACTTCAATTAAATAATTGTAAATCCAATCATCTCGTGAGATTCTTCTAAATGCAATTTATCATCATCGTCATCAACTTCGTCTAGAGAAACAAATGACTGAAAAAGCAGAGTATTCATTATATTAAATCGTTATCCTTTCTCTCCGAGGATGCTGACTTCCATCTAGAGATGTTTAGTCTTCTTCTATCACAAAACCATCTCATGACCAATGCAACATACCATCCATCGATGTGAAGACGTCACCAAGTAACAAATTTTTAGTTGCACTACTCTTTAGAGGCTATGAATTTCACACGTGTAAACCATTACTCGAACTTGTTAACCCATTGATCATATATTTTAAACATTTTCCAAAATATTTGTATTAGCAGAGATTATTCGCATCGACTGAACGACTAATTATAGTTTAGTTAATAAATATTTTTATTTTTATTTTTTCCCATCAAAACATTCCTCACATTCTTGCCTAAACCATCGAAAGCATACTAGGATTTTATCAGATACTTTCAACCATCCACTACCGTAGCTGATGTGTAAGTCTTCTTAATAATTTTGGGTCACGAAGTTATCCGGGCCACAAAGATACATCGTATAACAAAATGCTTTTATTTCCGATTGATTTAAAAGTTTCCGATAAAATAATGAAATTTCCAAAATAGATTTGCATCGCTACACTAAAACTAATATAGAGTTGCTAAATAAAAATCTCACGTCTCCATAATGCCATGTCTTTCAGGCTTATTTTCACACAAGTGGATATTGTCATCAGTTCTCGTTGAGTCGGAATGTAGAAATAATCATTACCTATCGGAAACACAAAACCTCCAACAAAATCCGTTAAGTACGCTTTATGCACAGATCCATACACATCCTCGTATAAAGGATGACCTGTGTAAAAATATATAATCGAAAATCACAAGAAATATCAAAATAACAATATTTATCATCATTCAGCCCTCAATTTTAACATACCAAGTAATGATACTTCCAGTCACAGTTATAATCAAAAACAATAACGCAAATCATAAACCAATACCAATGCTAACATTTCACCTTGAACTACATTCAAAAACTAGTTTTCTACATTTTTCGAGGATTTTTAAGTTATTATTAATCCATTTCTTTTTTTCTTAACAACAGTTAGGCACTCTCCCACTAGCGCGATGCGATTGACGCGACGGAGCTAACGAAACTGGTGATTTTTATCGCGTCTATATTTCCAATATTTATTAATAGTACTTTTCCCATACACTCAACGTGACTAATGTTGAGGTGACTGCCGTGTAAATAATCGCACGCGACTGAACATGTTCAGATTCATTGCAACAGCATCTGCGACTTTGATAAATATGACCAAAAAGACGATCCTGTTTACAATATAAAACTATTCGAAGAAATAAAAAAATACCGTTGTCCGTACAATCATAAATTACCCGACTGTTCTAAATGAGATGTACTTAACTGATTTGTAACTGATTTGGCATGGGAAAGTGCGGCAAAATCATTAAAAGATAAAATTATATTTATTATTAATCATTGAATTAAATAATATATTTATAGTAAATATTTTTATTTTTCGTTTTGAAAAGTACACATTTTTACATATTTTAACGTCCATGAATCATAAACTTGGTGAACCTTCGTGTATATAAATATAAATTACTACATAACAATCATAACAATACTACGCGTAAATATAAGGGTAGAATACGTTCCTTTTTGTTATTGAAAGTCTTTCTTCGACTTCGACACATTTTCTAAAATTAATATCTTGCCAGCTGATGGCCGATCCAAGCAAGTTGCAAAGTTCTGAATAACTTTCTTTACTCATTCTGTAAAATGACTGAGAACGTTCGGGATGTAATTAGGGATAGGCATGAAATCCGAATATCTGAATTATCCGAGTATCCGGATATCCAAATCCGGATTTTAATCAAATTCTTATCCGGATTTCCCGAATTATCCGAATTATCCGGATTTATGGATTTGCTTTTTATGTGACTTCAGACTTACAAATATTTTTAATGTATGGTAAAATAAATTATTTTATTATAATGAAAATTATATTATAGAATTAAAATGTAAGTATATAAAAATGAGTCATTGAACAGCAAAAGCGAATTGAATAATCCGGATACTCCGGATAATCCGTGAAATCCGGATTTGACAAATCCGAATAATTCGGATTTTTGAAATCCGGATATGCCCACCACTAGATGTAATAATAGTCCTATTGAAGTAATATACGCATTTCTGTTCATATTGTTAGCTAAGTTGGGATGAATCCAAAATTTACGTTTTTTTTTTTTTTTAAATAAGATCACATCAGTATCACTCAATCATCTGAACTATCCGCTTCCATTTTTAAAAAGTACACAAATGATGTATCCAATTTTATTAATATATATATATATATTATCAATTTTAGAAATAATTATCTTTAAACATTCGGCGCTCTATCGCTATATCACTATTTATATTGTATCATACTTCAATCACTTATTACTATTTTCATACCTATATTATGAATATTTCTTTTGTATTTCTGTAATTTTTTAGCTTGTTTATTTATAGTGAATAATTTAAAATTTAAATTTAAATGAATAATTAGTCGAAAATAATTCAAGTGTATCAATTTTTAAAATATTATTCCAGGATTATTATTGCTTTGAATTGTTGTAAATGTTTAACATACGAAAATGTAAAAAGTAATTTGAAAGTATCCCACTATCGTGTATTATATTTCAAAACGTTTGTTTAAACAGTAGAATATCGGTTTTTGTATAAATTGGTTATTTTTAAAAACCCAGTTTAGAATTTTATTGTGTTACTGTTTTATTGATATTCGTTTTTTGAATCACATGTTTGTCTACGTACGTCCATATTACATTACATAGATACCTATAGTGTAATACTTGCCGAGAAAAATATTTAAAGAAGCTTCAAACATTGTACAACAAAAGTGCGATGAATTATTCAGTTCTATAACGTTGCCGTCAAAGAAAAACTATATGTATCTAAATGTATTCGAAATACATAAACGTATACAATTTGATCAAACACAACCTTTAGAATACATTATAACTAGAAATGCTGGCCTCCGATTAATGTATATTTTAAATTTCGCGTGTTTTTTATTGTTAGGAAACAGGAATAGTTTCAATTCGTGTTATTATAATTTTTTTATTTCACGAATCGCCTGTTGAAACCTTAATGATATAACAGCAGTGTTACCTCGTTACACTTAGACGATGTTAACGTGATTGTATTTTCGAGACAATGGTTGAAGACCGTGTTATAACATACCCAATTATCCGGCATATATATATAAATATTTGTACGATTTACAACTCTTCTTATACCCAATTTTTCAATAGATTGTCCGCCGATGTTGAAAAAATAAATCCATTCGTCAAACGACTGCAACAATTAAACCAATCACATAAATAACATCATACGAATATATTAACATATTCGAGTAAATATAATAATAAATCATAATAATATAAACCAATCTGATTTTTCTAAAAATTGAAAAAAAACATATACGAGCAGATAAAACATATTCTTTAATAAGACTATTGATTTCATACACTTTATAAGTATTATAATAGTAATTAATTTCAAATAAATTGTTTGTTAAGTACTTGATATGTAATTTTATAAAAATGTTTATATTCTTCTAGGATAATGTTAAGACATGATAATTTTCATTTTTTCTGCAGTACTTAGTTTATAATAAAATAAAATAAAAATTGACAAACCCCAGTGTTAAAAATAAATTATATAAATTAAAATTACTGGAGTAATTTTCATAAAGTATTTTGAAAAAAATAAAAAGTTCTTATAGATTCTGGGTGAAGCGAAAAATGTATTTGTTATAATCGTTGAAGACCAAAAGTATTGCTTAGATAATCATAATCTCAAAAGTAAAATATAGGAAATGGGGTTATATTACGAATTTCTCAACAATGTTCTTAATAATAGCAAAAACTGACAACAAAATAAAATAAAAAGGCATTATTTACGGTATACCGATTTTCGACAAAATCGAATTATTTGTTACATCATCACTCAAAAAATAATAACCGTAAAGACAAAACATTTTCACAAAATGCTTTTTCGCTGTATTCGTTATAAATTGTATTGTTTATTTTTTGAGCTTTTAATAGATATTATACCTTAATCTATCTTACTAAAGCTTTTCTTAGATAGATTAAATTTCAAATTTAACAAAATAACTTGAAAATTCAAAACAAAATTCCTTATCTACATCTCTCGCATTGTTTAATGAAAATACATTTTTACTTAATTAAAAAAAAAATAAAATGTATAAGCCTTTAAATACTAAGTTTTAAAATTTTGATAAAACGACAAAATCACGAAAATTTGCCACGTTTTTTGAGTAGAAATTCATAAAGTTTTTAATTTTCATACTTTAGCCTTGAAAATGTGCTGCGATATTATTTATAGCAAAAAAAAAAACCTAACCTAACCGAAAAGACTTAAAAAGTTATATAAGCTTTATACAATATTACTAAAACTAAATTTTTATTCTATATATATTAACTACAGCGATTGTAAATATTTACTTAATATTTATATTTCATTTTTAAAGACATAACGGCATTTTATTTTACTATACTACCTAGATGCTATTCATTTATTTATTATTATTTTTTATTTTTTTCAAAAGTTTAAGTGGTTTTTTCAAGAAATTCGGGTCTACTGTGACATAAGTAATGTGACGTGACTCAGGGCACATAGATGACTCCGAATAGAACAATGTATTTTTAATCATTACATAATTTTTGATTATACGTATGATTACCGTTGATGATTGATAATTTCACACTAATATTATCTACAGCAACGTTCACGGAATAGAAATATTTACTGCCAATATAGTTATCGCCGTAGTGCAGAGGTAAATAGAAGATATTGTACGTTCGTGTTGTTGAACTTAACAACTTGAAATGCTCTCCCGCGGGCATGGCTATTACACGCAGGGCCGTAGAAACCAAATATTGCGCCCGGGGTGAAACTTCAAGATGCGCCCTAAAGGTATTTTAATTAAAAAAAAAAAATTAAAAAAAAAATACTCATAAAAAAACTGAAAATTTTTTTAAACGCGGTATAAATATTGATTTTTCCTTTTAATTATATAAGCGTTTTTTTTAATTTGAATTAAATAGATAACTTATTAAAATATAAATATACAAAATGAAAGTAGGTACATACGTATAACATAATAACATTTATAAGTTATATAAGTAAATACATAAATACTTTTACCTATAAGTAATAAGTTATAAGTAACAATGAAATTAAAGATTTTTCATTTTTGCGCCCTCCCCCCAGGAATCGCGCCCGGGGCATAGGAACCTCCATCCCTTTGCTACGGCCCTGATTACGCATTATGAACCTGGTCGGGACCCGTGCATATTTCATGTACCAGCCGGTCGAGTACGAATCGTACGAGTTAGTGATAAGAATGAAATCAGGATTCTTCGAAAATTTGCCAAATCGAGATTTTTAAATCCGAAATTTGAGTTTATTATAACAAATTTCTGTATTCTAATAATATAACTTTCATTACACCACTTTTTAGTCGTTATTTTAATTCTCGGACAAGTTTTCAGTGGTCTAATAAAGGATCTTAATAATTGGTAGACACTTCAAGCCTTACGTACCATTATTTTTGGAGATACAACTGATAATAACTAAAATGTATCGTATGATATCCGATTTATATATTTGATATTATACAAAAACAAAGAATGTTTAACTATTGTGTATCTACTATAAATAATTCTCGAAAGAATACTAATTCAATGTTTTCAAATCCGAAATCTGGAATAAATGCAAAATCCAAATTTCGGATTTCGAACTAAAAAAATCCGGATTTTTAAACTTCACGGAATCTAGATTTATCCCATCGCTAGTACGATACCGAAACGGGTAATGTTCCAGATCGCATGTGATTAATCCATACGATCCTTCGAACCACCACAACCGAAAGCTCGGGAAAACGGCAACGTAAATTTTTTGGACCTCGGAGAGTGGGCCGCGTTCGGTCGACACCGGACGCGCGATACATTATGTACAACGCTGCGAAACGGTCGCGTGACGATCGCACTTTCCAGTGGATTATGAACGCAGCGTCGGTGACCGCGAGCCGACCGAATAATTATAATAACTTAATAAACTTCGGTTCGACGACGTTTAATCAGCGATATTAATCGACATTCGTGGGGCTGCGGCGGTGCGGGAAAGACCGAGGCGGAGTGGATAATTTCAAGGGGTTGAAACGCCACTGCGAAATTACAGGTATAACGACGTCGCCGCCGCCAAAGGGCTAACGGCTACTACACCTAATGGCCGCATATATTATTATTTTACGTAGAGTATGTATGTGTTGTAATTATTATATTGTGTGTTCCGGATCACATAAAATGCGAACTTTATAACCATTGTTTTATTAAGTAGGTAAGGCGTGTGTGTATGTGTTTTTTCTCACGTCACTGGCGTCCAACACGTACGCGTTACATTACGATCACGTTGTTATAATAATTATTATTAGAAATCGAATAATGGTTTCTATTCGAACTGTATGTATTGCGCGCAAAACTTTTTGCCAAAACATTTTGTACATTCACTTCGATTGGTCTCACACCGTTTTCCAACACAATAATTATTCGATACTAGTATTATGTACACGCACGGTGGACAAAATTATACATCAAAAGACAAATACAAGTTGTGTAGGTACAAAAAAATAAAATGTGTATCTTACTCAACATTTTCCGCTTCAGAGTTACTTAAAATATACATAATGATTAATACCGGGACACCATTTCAACCGTTTTTGCGCTCACGATTCGTGTAAACCGTCAGCTCTTCTATTAATAATAACTACGTAGTGTACATTTTTTTATAAAACAGTTGATACTTGGTCCATTAACCTATTTTTTATGTAATATATGACGTAATTAAATATATCTTTTACGAATACAAGAAATTTAAAATTGATAAATGCATTTAATAATTCGATCTTCATTATTAAGACAATTAATCTTATCGAATACTTTATGAAACCGAATAAGTATAGTTTATACAATTTACCCGAAAATGATACATAAGAGATAATATTTTTTATTATACATATATATATATATATTAAAATAGCATTTAATATAAGTGCAAATTACTATATTTTCTATATATTTAATAATTTTATTGATTTTATTATCTTGTTTAGGGTTTCAAAACATCTTACAGGCGAGTAGCTAAATCGAACAGCGATGGAGCATATATAATTAATACACTTTTTCATCTAAATTGTACGATTTACACAACTTTGTAAAATAAATATAAGTGATGTATTAGTTAAATTTCTTGAAGCGAACATATTATGAACAGATAAATCATCCTTTGACAGTATTCATGGTATTTAATAATTATTTTCATAATTCCAATAAGTCAAAGATATATTTGTTCAATTATAATTCCCATATGATACTTTACTTAGGTATAAATTATAGTTGTAACCTAGTTACGTATTTTAGTCACAAGTAACTCGGCAATCGCCCATTTCTGAATGTAAACTACTAAACAAATATGTCATTATTTGTCCATCTCCAATATTCGTATTTCATATGTACTCGTGGTTCTTTCATCTCCCGAGAATTCTAACATAATTTGCATTTATTATATAAAGAAACAAACTTCGATGGATTCACGTGAAACATATAGATATTTAATTTCCATGTGTGTTTAGTTTAATAATATGACTAGTACATTTTATTTTCATTTATAATCGAACTTTAATATTTTTTTCTTCGACTTAATAATTTATATAAATTATGTCAATTTCTACTCTATACCGTTTCAATAAAATATTCTCAAAGAGGATTTTTAAATGCGACATTCTAGAAACAGAAATACCTGATCATCAATATTTTGGAAAAATTACATGTTAAAAATGCACTAGTGGCTAATAAAATAATTCAATTCATCTACGTTTAACTAAATACTGTGTATTACCTGAGAATTTCGAACTCCATCGTTTAAATAAATGGGAATAATTTTTCAGATATGTTTGTATGATATCTCGACGAAAAATTATATTGTTCGTATAATTTTTTTTTTTTTTTGTTATTTATATTATGGAAAAAAAAATCCACAGTGTTTTATAAAAAAAATAAATTGAAAAAGTTTAAAATCACATGGTTCCTTCTATACTATTATAGAAGTTATGTATGAAAGGTACAGGATTGGTAAGTTTTACTTAGAGCGTTGTGAATTCAACATATATTTTTCTACATAAATATTCATGCATTTCAAGTATTTATTAACAAAATAAAATATTATTGGGACATCGTTACTCAAAACTTTCTTCATATGTTTGAGTTTTAATGTGTGGAGCAACCGAAAGCATTCGATCATGAAATGTTAATATGCACTACTCCGATCATATTATGTTTAAATAATGAACTAATATTCAATCTACTTGTTCAGTGTCCGGTTCATAAGTTTTGAAATTTTCAAATAATTGAATATTCGGTTCAGAATAGTAATAACAGTAATAAGTAAGAAATATAATTATAAATAAAAGTTATAAATCGACCGACAAAAAATAATCTGCATGAATGGTTATATTGTTATAACTTTATGCCGTCACCAGTGTTATAACACAAACATTACCATACTATAGTACACAATATATCGTTCAACAGCTACCTATACGTATATAATAACGTAGTATTTGAATGTTATTATGCATACGGCAAATGAAACGTAGTTCTCAGACCCTTTGCAAAAACTCGATTTACATTAGTTCATTGATATATTATTAACAGTGGACTGGGATGTAGAGTAAGGCGATAAAATCCAAGTTACGGTACGCAATACAAGTGTGATTATATACTACGCCACCTTAAAATGCATAAATATTTTTCTTTTTTTTTCTTAGCTGTTTGAATAATTTAAGGGCCATGCAATATCACCTAAAGTAAGTCATTAAATATTTATAAATTCATAAAACGTATTTTTAACTTTTCCATAATTATGTGAAATTGATTTAAGGAATAACGGAAACGTATTAGGCTTTAAAAATATATCGAAAATAAAAAGAAACGATTTCTTTTGGTACACCGGCGTGTCTTTACCATAATAATTACTGCGGTAACTTACTACTAGGCACTTTATTGGATAAGTTTATTTATTACACAACTGCTAGAACAAAAAAAAAAAAAAAATTATAAAAAAATACTTATTGACTCATGATGCACTTTTGTAAATATTTGAAACAAAATAGCAATTCTAATATATACTACAAACGCAGTTAAAGTATTATTGTTACAATATTACCTAACGTATTACGATTAGTATGAATTTAATATAGTATTAAAATGATGTAACGATAAGCGATAAGCTTTAATTATTGTAACGTTCGTATAAATATATGTGCAGCGGTGATCTACCGGGCATACTACAGAAACGCCAGTTCACACTCAACATGATTTTGAAAATTCATGAGTATACTACGTATACTCGTTCAGAACATTTCTATGATGAAATTTATGGTATGGTTAGGACAGACCACATTATGATATTTATATAAAAATATTTTACTGTTACTTATTGTTATAATATAATATTGTATAATTGTATTTGCAAACAATGATTTTGTCGTATATTAGTATTACTATTAGCTGTAACCGATTATTGTACAATAGTAGATGTACACGAGTGCCACTTATTGGAGACCGATGCATTTGATTGCACGTCGCAGTCGATTTCCAAATTTTCCAAAAATAGCAACTACTAATGCCAAAGATCATTCTAGAAGTTAAAATTAATTAAAAATTATTTAAGAAGTACCCAAGAACAAAAATGCCTCAGTGATTTAGTTATTATAGCCGTAGAAGCCAATGAAGCAGAAAAAATGGACGCAAAATAACTTAAAAAAAAGTTTTTCGAGCTAAAAGCTGGAAAAAAAACTTTCAATAGCCACTTCGTACATATAATATAAACAAACTACACTAATAACAATTGTTTTCGTTATCTTTGATTGAAAAAATTTCGTAACATAAGCAAATGGGGGCCAACCGTCGGCACTGCCCCGGGGACTCAAATTTATTATTGCATCTCGGTTGACACGTGTAAACGAATCGTACATATACGTCCATTGCATATACCTTTGTACGATCCAAGCACTTGCCGGCACAAACCGCAGCGGTCGGATATTAGTACCGGGGTCACACGTTTGAACATACGTTAGTCCCACACTGCCAAAATAAATTGATTTCACGTCGAATCGTACGTGAAGTCGTAAAGTTGTTGCCGAATAATATTCGTCCGTGATCGTTCTTAGGTTACGGATTTATATGTATTGAAAACCAAAAAAAAAAAAAAAAGAATAAAAAAATATATACACAAAAGAGAGAGCGAGTACTTATTTCTGTCCAAGTGCGCAATTTGAAATACAAGATGTGCAAAATAAAAACTGTAAACTAGGTACATATAATATATTTAAACTGTACATAAGTCTATTAACTATAGTATTATTAATATTATTATTAAATTATACGATTAACTGTACACTTTAGCGATCTCAACGAATCTCATCGAAACAGCGATGTGCACATTTTAAAGCTCCCGATTCAGCCAGTACTTGATTTGAGGGGGGACGCAGAGGGGCGGAGTACCCCTACTAATTTTCAGAAATTTTAGCGTCCTCCTATTATTATTATTACGTTATAATTATAACACTTAATAACTCTTGAAGACGCTATTTTCTTTAAAGTAAACATAATCTCCTTTCTTAAATTTTGCCAAGTCAAGCACTGAATTCAGCAGAACTGAAACGAGTCTCGAGACATATGATGGGCGTGATCGGTAAATTCTAGTATATTTTTAAAAGGATTTAACGGCGATAACTGTGATATTTTCAAAATTGACAAATGTTTAATAAAAATATATAAATAACCTCAAATATATAAAGTATGTGAAAATTATCCTGAAACATATTTCTATATAGGAATCACTCTTACACTCTTATAGATTTTAACAATCAATCACAATTATTTTTAACGTTAATGTAAACGAAACATCAGCGCAGGGATTAAAATCATCTTCAAATATCCTAGTAACCATAACGGATACATGCTTCAACATTTTTAATGAAAAATTCGAAAAAATAAAACACAAAAACAAATGGTTTTTAAACTATTAGATATTTCAAATAGGAAAATTAATAAACGTATTTTTAAGTGTAAATATGTGACCGTATAGATTATATTTTATATAATTGAGTTATTATTGTGAACAAGAAAATTTTAATAAATTATGAAATTAAAATAATTATAATACTTTATTATTATATGACAGTTTTTATTTATTTATTTTGTATTTTTTTAAAAATGTGGTGTTCCGAAATTGCGTTTTATAGATTGTTTGAAATAACTTGCAATTTTAAACCTATACAATTGTTATTTGTTTACGATTGCTGACAATCTTACTATTGTTACTTATACTTGTATACAGGCCTATATTTAAAAATTTGGCGCCCAGGGCTTATAATTTGGGTGGTGGTCGTTTGAGCGAAGATAATAATTTTTACCAAAAAAATAATAGTCATTTTGTGCGAGTGAATTTATTTTTACATTTTCGAGGTAAAAATCTGATGACAGATATCGATAATATTGTTGCTAATAAAAAATAAAGAGTTTATACAAGAAACAAGGAATAAATATAAAATAGGGGATGTTAACCAATTAGAATACATAAAATGATTAGGTTTAAAATATCAGGCCAATAGATTGCTTTAAAAACTATTAATAATTATTTTATCTATAATTTTATTTTATAATTTTAATTGTTTGACTGTAGATTACTAACTACTTATACAGTTATATAATATATATATATATATAATAATATTATCAATATTCATATCAATATTTTTTTTTTTCAAATATAACTTATTGTTAATTATTTATATTTTATATAATTTTGTTTAATGAAGTGTTGAGTATTTATTATAAGCATTTTTATATCATACAAATGGTATTTTTATTTAAATAATCCTCGTCCAAACAGTATGCGATATAAGAAACCCTATACGTCACAGTGCAGGTTTAAAATATGACGCTCTTATTGGTCGATTTCAAATTGCCATGCTTTTATATATAAATTATTATTGATTATCTATATCTTAATTATATTATTATTATCTTTAATTATGTGTTAATTATCACTTTATCATCATGTTATTATTATTGTTATTATTTATTATCGCTTAAAAATTATATCAAGAAAAAATGTTACTTACTTTTTTAAATAATATTTGTACATTAAGTCATCAAATATGAATCTTGAAAATATTATAGATGAAATAAGTATAAGTAATAGAGAATTGCGTTATGAATTAGTAGATATTATTAAGAATGATGTTGAAGTGAAACGTTGTAATTTAAATACTGAAGATTATGTTGACATGTTTTTTGCTTTATTCAAAGAAAAAAGTGCCACTAATTGCATTGTTCAGGGACAATCAAATAATCTAGTGAAGCGTGTAAAATATATAATTTAGTATATTTATAACTGTTGAAACTTATTTTTAATTCTTAATATTTAGACATTCTGAATGATATTTTGAATGTCAAATTTTAAGACATAGAAATTACCACAGTATAATTACTTCTTAGTAATATCACTGAATATTATAAATAATAATGATTAAAATAATATAATATTCATGTTAATACCAAATAGGTCTTGTAATAGTAATTTTAATATTGTCTATATGAAATGAAAAATAAATAGGACAGGTATTTAAATTATTTTACAATAATTGTATCTAAGTTCTAACTATTATATATTGAAATTGTAAGTTGTACCTAGTTGTCTTAACTATTAACAAAAATGAACAATACTGCAACAGATTAATCAAAACAATTAGGACATTTTTTTAAGAAACCCTAAGGTCACATAACCCTCATTTAAGAGTGTTACAAACATTAATTATTTAGTTATTAAAAATTAAAAATTAAATTATATCAATGAGCAAATAAATTAATGGGTAGATAATGATAAAACTGTACATTTTTAACACATACTTCTGAAAACTGGATTTATTCTAAAAATTGTAACTGCCACTGGTTTTGATGTCATGATTATGTTTACCAATCAAAATAAGTCTTGAAGATAATGTAGGTAAAATTTTAAGAGGTAATGAAAAATAATGCTGATATTATGTAAATCACAAAATAAATATACAATATTCTAGCATTATTCTGGACAATTGTTCTTATTTATTTCATCTATGATATTTTTAAGAAGCATATTTGATGATATGATGTACAAATATTATTTAATTTACTTTAATTTTTTTTATTTATTTCATCTATGATGATAGCACAATAATAATAATAATAACAATAACAATTCGTATATAAAAGCGCGGCAATTTGAAATCGACCAACAAAAGCGTCATATTTTAAACCCGCACTGTGACATTTAGGGTTTCTTATATCGCAAACGGTATATATCTATTCACTCAAACGGTAGTTTTAGTTGAATAAACATTAACATAATAAAACATACTGTTTTCTTTTTTTATTGTTTTACGAGTATTATTTTTTTTTCATTAGGTACATCATTTTTAAAATTAATTTTTCCACTGCTGAGACTTGATGCCCTTAGGCATGTACCTACCCGTGCCTCTCCTCTAAATACGAGCCTGCTTGTATACTATTTTTCAATAAAAACAATTATAAAAACAAACAATAAATATTATTCTATGAGATTCTGTCAACCGCTACACAATTACGCTTGGTGCGGGCAATGGTAAGATAACGAAAATAGTAATAATTACTATATATTATTTGTAGTATGATCCCAACGATCAGGGTCGTACCGGTCGCAACCAAAAATAAAACAAAATTATCGATGTTAAAATTGATATATCATTAACCTTATCGCAACCTATTGGTATTTAATTGTACTCATCTCTCGCGCAACATATTTTCTATAACCCTGAGCAATCTTTAATTATATTTATAAATAATCAACGATGTTATGGACGAGACAGCAATGGGGAATTGAAACTTAATTTGTTGTTCGTATACTGAGCATTTGGAAACAAAAGACATGATATAAATATTTTGAACGACAGTGTGTTCTTTTTTCCTCAAAAACTTATGCTTTCATATTTTAAATATTTTTAAAATTCGTTTTATTCTCTTAAATAATTTTGTTCGTTCTATAATTATAAAATATTCAAACCAAACCGTTGTTCATCGCATAAATATATTTGTACGATTTAAAAAAAAATTGTGAAAATTTTTGTTATCTTACGATAAAACCTCGGAAGAAATATTGCATGTACTTAAAATATTATTACATTTTTTTTTTTTTTATTAATATCATTATTATTATTATTATTATTATTATTATTATTATTATTATTATAAAATTTCTATTGAAATATCATATTATAATTTTATACTAATATGGGAATATTAAAAAAGGTTTTATCGAAAAATATAAAATTCACTTCATAGCAAAACAAATTATGAAAAGGTAAACATGCGTTATTAAATATATACATCTATTAATCCGTCGGATTTCAGACAAATTTATAAAAAAAAAAAAAAACACAACTAATATATTACGATTTATCGTTTTATACATTTTATTTAAATATTAAAAATTAAAATTAAAAATGTATAAGATATAATATCCAAATTTACAGCGAGTAAAATAAGATTATCTAAGTATCTCGTACACCATATTTCAATAAAAATAAAATGATTTTATGCTATACTAATGGGAAAATAAAATCAAACCAATAGTTTTTAAATTACTATAAAAATAATAATCGCGAATAAAATTCATTGAATTTTAGTTTTAAAATAATCATAACTTTCATAAAATCTTTTAAAACTTGATTTTTAATCTTCAAGCAATTGGGTACAAAAATAAATATTCACTAACGGTTATTATACTGTTTAAAGAATACAATTTCAGTTTTCGCAAATGTTTTGTGTGAAACATTTATTCACAGTAAACCTTCATATGGTTTTCTATAATTTGCTGATAGTTTTTAATATGTGAAAATTTAAAACTATTAAATAATTTTAATAATTTTCCATATACAGTTTCGTATGGATAAATAAGACTACAAAACACTTTGGGAAAATAAATTTGAACCAAATAAATAGGTATATAAACCTAAAGTAAAAAAAACTTCATAAATGTATGCACTGCATTACATAAAATAGATGTTATGTAATAAAATTAATATATGTACTTTGTTTTTAAAATTATTTAAAAATAAATCTTAGTTAATTCTATTTAAAGTTTAATAAAGAATAAATTCGAAATTCTTTATTCCGAAGATATTTTTTTGTTTAATTTTTCTTATTTATTTCAATATTTTACCCAGTGGGTGTTAAAATTCAATTACCGCAAGAACGTCTAGAGTTTATTACTTTTATTTTTGTTATTTTACTCGTTCATGGGACCTGGGACTTCTTGTTTCTACACAACAGTCACATTATATTAGTATTTTCTTATCTCAATATTTATTAAAATACCTGAGGGTATAATATGTAAATTTTTGTAAAACAAAATATCTCCCTAAAAATGGTTGAAGAATGAAACAAAATATTTTTTTGCCGCAAGTCTTAACGACCGAAGGGTACGGGGTAAATTGTACGGGGACAAGGAGGCTCTTATAAACATAAATATACATTTTTTTTTTTAACGGACAACACGCATTGCACGGCGGTACTTTGATAAATTATTCTTCATTTACTAGTTTTCCCTCGTCGGTGGGCACAGTTTATATTCCAGCGGAACGAGAATATATATACATAAACATTTCCCGTGCACCGTACGTTATCCATTGTCCATTTTGTCTCTGCACAATTGATGGTGACTATACAAGACCGATAAATTATATTTTTGCCAAAATAACGCATTGTTCGGTCCCCGAAGAATGCCTGTAATTCAAATGACAAGTTACGGTATTAAGTCCTGTGCCTAATCGTAGATATTTCATTTTACAGGTCTAGAAGATTTCGGCGTAGATCCATTTCGATGTGCATTCAATTCTTTTAGACTTATATTTTTTAATTTGATTTTTATTATAAACGTGTTGCATGCCGGCATAGTGTATGATTCTAAACACGGTAAATAAATTATCCTAAACGAGTTCTACCCATTTTGCAACAAGATTTTAAAAACATTATCGAGATAAGATTTTACTGTTTGATATCTATTAATATTTATAATAAAAATCAAATTAAAGAATACAAGACTAAAAATATTGAATGCACGTCGAAATGACCACGTCTAGATGTCAGGGTCCGTCATTTTACGGTTAAATTTATATAAAAAAAAATAAAAGTATATGCACGTATTATCATATTTTTTACGAAGAGAATTTATTCCGGTAAATTCCTCCTGGAACTCGGTGCACGCAGTGTTTCTCATGTCCGAAGTCCGGTGTAAACAATATTTGAAATAGTTTCGGCAACGCGGCGTGGCACCGTAACCGAAATGACACGATTATGTTGTTGCAACATGGCTAGTAAATTTTTCTCGCAACATCACACAACATACACATACATCCCTTTAAATGAATCACACCTTACGGACATGTCGACAAAAGCCACGTATCCGAATATCCAGAGCTGGAGCTACCTTTTGCTAGGCCCTGAGCAAAACTTATTTTACCAATAACCATAGTCACCCGTAGACCTGTAGGTTATAATTAAATACGATAATATCGTCGCCTCATTGAAGACTACAATAACTCAAAAAAATTATTATTGAGATATCGACGCATCGGTTGAAGATTGCAATAACTCAAAAATATTTAGAATTTAGTTATCTACGTAATATTATTTGCAAAATTACGCCGATTTTGATTCTATAACGCAATACATTTTAGTTGTATTATTCACCTCTAGAGGTCATTTATTTCATTCTAGAACCAGTAGTTTCATAATTTGAGTTATTGCAGTCTTGAGGCGTCGATATGTAATCGGTAAAGACCGGATTTATATGCCTTTAAAAAGTGTCAAATATGGTGCAAATATGCAAAGAAAAAGTGCCTCAATATGCAATTATATGCATTATATTACACTTTATAAAATGTGTTGTTTTTTTTTAAAAATCACACTTTTATACCAAATAAAATTCTAAATATTTTATCAAAAACAAAAAAAATGGTTATCCACTGCTTTATATTTCAAATCATTTAAATCAACCTAGAACTTTTAAAGAACTTAAAAACGAGAGTACAAATAAAAATAAATATTTTAAATTATTTGAAGTTACCTACTTTCAAAAAACGAATAGAAAACTTAAAAAAAATACAAAAAAAATTAATTTATTAGAAACCCATTAAATATACATATTATATACATTTATGAACAAATATGCAATAACCCTCGAGATATGCAAAATATGCAATACGAAATTTGGTGTATAAATTCGGTGTGATATGAATCGTGGACATTTTAAACTTCCATAGACGTGCATACACTTAGTACAAACATGCAAATGCATATAAATCCGGGCTCTAGTAATCAAACTCAATGACAGCTGTACGCCATATCGGGTAATAACTAATTAAATTTAATATATGCGTTAAGACAAACTTTCTAGGTATCTCGGGTTGGTGCATTCATGACATATTAAATATAATATTTTTTTATTAATTTGTTTTGTTATATGCTAACGGGTGTCTCAAGAAATCACACTCATCAAGCGATCCATGCGTTTCACGTTTTCTTTTATAAGATTTCCATACAAAATATTTTTCAATTAAAATTTTAAGCGCAAGGTCCTGGACAAATGCCTCTTTTGCCTCCCTCTAACGCCGGCAATGTGAATAGCACGCGATAATACTGTTATGAGTTCAATAATTAAATAACGTGAGAATACGTTACAGTTTTAGAGGTGAATACGTTACAGTTTTAGAGGTGCAGCATTTGTATTTAGTACTACCAATCATTTTCGCATCGTGTTTGCACGTGTGTTTATTAACACGAATACCGTTGCTGTAACGACACAAATTAATCATTATTATTTACCGTCGTTCGAAATATCGTTTTCAATGAATCCTGATTGCGACGAACCGTGGAATCGATTAATATTTGGTCCTTGATTAATTGTTAGTTCAAATGTCAAATGAATTTAGTATAAATCAAAATATATCAGATGTGTTCAATAAGAATTGCTTTTAAATTATTTATGATATGAAATTGGATACTTGTCCATATTATTTTATGTCGAATAGCATTTTATCGTGTCACCCGTTTAACATCGATTTGGTTTTTAAATTAAAAATGTAGACTTTATTTTAAATCATGGCGCAGTAATAATGCGCTACTGAAATTCAAACTGAAAAGAAAAACCTTCCTTGCCATTTAATGCATTCAATATCATAACGATTCGGGGACATTATTTTCCTACGACCGCATAAGTGTTTGGGATGAACTAGTTGATTTGTAATAACGTACAATACGGATGTTCCTTAATGCTGCTGACCAAAGATGTAATTTTAATTATTGATATTATTTTTATTTTTCCAATATTGTAAGTCGGTACCGGAAAATATCGACATCTATTTGCAATAGGTGCGCCATAACACAAAAATATTTTCAAATTGCTCTCAAACCGCTCATCTTTTCTTCGTTCGATAGAAATTTCAACTCTCAAATCACTCGAAGATCTAATATAAATGTTTTTTCTAGTAATAAACCCATAGTTTCTCGATATCATCTACATCATGAAAACTAGATTTTTTCAACTGTAAATTATAATAAGTGTTTCATATTTATTACCTCTCAATGAAGTTGGAAATATCGTATCATTATTTTTGTTTTCACATGTAATATTATTAATTGAACTCCTATATTTTAAGACACGCTACCGAACGTTGTCGTTTTGAAATTTCTATAGCCTAAAATCGTCTTTCGACTACATTGTTCCGAGTACCAGATATTACGACGTTTTTGACGTAGTTATTTTCAGATTTCAACATCGAGAATATCAAGAAAACATTCACGATATCGGTGTCGTATCGAATCACGTCTATCATTGGTCAACACTGGTTCTTTCACGATAACAATATGTTGTGTGCGTACGTAGAACACGAGACTAATGCAAAATCAGTACACTCTGTTCATCGGTCGATCGGGGCCGACGCGACGTTCATTGAAGTCGACTGCGTTTAACGATGAGGTACAACTTCCTACGCAGAACGGATACATCAGCCTGACAATATAAAACGTCGTTAATCCTGATTCGATATTTGATTTTTGCCACGATAGATTTTTCCGTTCTAGGCTTCGGATGTGCTTCTGGATGACAATAATCCTCGGTTGCCTTTATCGATGCGCTGCCTATTCGATTACCGCGGACCGAAGGATCTTTTATTTTTTATTTTCATAGTAGTTCCTCGTATAACCTTTACTATATTTTTATTACGGAACGCGCAATACTGATGAAAACTTCGTCGCAGACTCTTCTTGTTAATAAATATAGTTTCGTGGCGACGGGAAACATTGTCGTGTACGCACAAAAGTACAAGTAACCACGCCCGCTCTACACCAGCCGCCGTACAATAGGCCTACGGGTTCATCCTGCCACATGGTGCCCGTATATGGGCCGCTGTTTGAGCAAACAGATTGGATCGATTGCAAAATGGATTATTTCGGTTTATTGGTTCCGAAGCTGCCTAAGTGGTTTGCGGTAATTGATCATAATCATAAGCAATCGCACGATGGCAACAATCTGAAGAGTGCGCGGCCTAATAGCTGTGTTTGACAAACCATTTATTATAAATATCCGGAACAAGAAAAAAAAGAAAAATCGAACTCATGAACACGAAAGATTTTGTATTATAGATGATGATGAGTGCTGAAAACCGAAAACTAGTATTATAAAATATAGTAACCCGAGAAATCGATTATAGTATGTACGACATTTTCAAAAAAAAAAAAAAAAACATAACTTTAATTTGCTTACTAGAAACATTAGTTATTACCAATTATGTACTCTTAGCAATTTTTTTTAAAATTGCACTGTAAAAAAAATTGGAGTGTCTAACAAGTAATAATTTAATAACCGAAAGAATTAAAAGTTTATTAGAGAGGAGTAAGGCACCAACTTAATACGTTATGAGTTATCCTTTTTAAAAAAAAATTACTCTAGCTAACATAAAGTAAAATAAAAACATATCTATTTTTAATCTTAAAATAATTAAAATTAAGTATTTTAAAATCTTAAACAACACTTTTAACAGTCTTGTTTTTAATAAAACCTAATAATATAAAATTAATTAAAGACAATAATTTTGTTTTGAATTGGCCTAATTTTATATTTTATTTTCCATGTTAATTTTTTGTATAAATATTTAAATAAACAACCGAAAACTAAAATCAAAGAATGTGCCAAACCAAATCGATAAACATTCATTTTTTGTTTGCATTATTTTAAACGGGTGCCTGATGAAATCGCGAAAAAATTATCATGAAAGTAAAAATTGCAAAAATAAAAATCACGAAATATTTTAACAACGAAAACATTAATAGCAAAGAGTAAGAAATTATTTTCTTTAGTGGATATACCTTTATAATATAATAAATAATAATAAACATTAAAGTTAAAATACTATATAATTTAATGATTTCTTCGTTTTTTTTAAATTAAGGCGTGATTTACATAGGCTTTCATTACATTTCCAATACATGGAAGACTTATATTTTTTGTCAAACTTATACAAATTATAATAAACATTATATTTTAATAAATTTTTGTTTTTTTGACTTTGAATAAACTCTACTACGAATGCATTACGTATGAATATGACAACAGACAACTCGGTAATGGTTATAGGTTATAAGGCTGAAAAATACAAAATGACATTGATTATCTAGATATCATTATTATTATTTACTATATGATAAAGCTTGACAGCAATTATGTTTAACCACGAGTTATCTTTATTACGTGATCCAAGATGCAAAAGTAAAAAATTACATTATTGATTATGTAGTATTATTATATTATAAAAATATACCCACTCACGAACATAATTTTTTTTTTTTCGCTATTAATATTTTCGATGTTAAAACATCTCGCAATTTTTACTTTTACGATTTTCACATGGACACATTTCAATCGGTACATTTTTAAGAACATATAGAATTCAAAATCATGTTTAAAAATATAATTCGTATTTGTGCCGCACTAAAAAAATCATGTGAAATTTACAGTTTTAATCAATTTGTCATAATATTAGTTTACAGTAAAATATATTTATTTCAATATTATAATTAGCTAGCCTTAATACAAGCCGACGTGAGCCGTTTTCCTGACCCTGGATTACGGTGTTTGCATTTAATCAGATTAATACAGTGGATAGTCTTACACATGTTTATGTGGATTGAAAACCAAATAATTCCGAAACGGTGCATTAAAACTGTATGAATGTATAAAGTAAAACAACATTTTAACGCATTCTACATTTCTTATGCAAACTTGATTGTGCAAGGTAAAGTTAATACTTGTTTCTTGAGATGAATGTCCCTAATTAAAAATTCCACGATCACTTAGGACAGTTTATTACAATTAGGTACAATTGTTTTTCTGAGAATGATGATCATTATTTGTTTTTTTTGTTTTATGACGAAAACAATTAAGTGTAATGTTTGTTTCCGTACTTCGTAGCGTTGGAAACATTATAAGTTTTTGTCTTAGTTCAACGTACAATAATATTATGTAATAATAATTTATTTCAGCTCTACGAGTAAATGTTACTCATATTTTAACTTCAGATGAAAGCTAAAAATTATTATCTTCAGCTAATTGTATATGGTATCATTTCTTATATGATTAAAATTCATAGTTTCTCCTTTTGCAAAATTTAAATGATAATATGTATTACATTGTCTTTCACTGAATGATGTACAAATTACTTATAGAAAAAGTGAAAACAATTTTGAATAAACATTGGTTTCAAGAATAATTAATACTTGAAAAACTATTTATTTTAAATAATATTGTTTTATATTAACATAATTAACATAATTTTTACGCATTTGTGTAAAACACCTAATAAGTATTAAAAAAATATTTTAGATATCATATTTTATTAAAATTTATTTTCATAAAATTATAATTTTAATGTTATATTATAGATGATATTATATTATAATAGTGAAGCTTATTTGAAGTAAATTCTGAATATTACAAAAACTTAGTCTAATTAGTTATGCTATATAACGGCCCTTATTAAATTCTTCATGTACACAATTTAATTAGATATGCTATGTCAATCGATTGCAATTTCAAACGTTTTCTATAAAAATAATATTTGATCAAACTTAGTTTGTTTTATCAATCACCATAAAATATCATAGGTTCTTAAATGTTAGAATTTAGAGTAATACGTGCGAATAATATGCACTAAATCTTATCGGTAACAATTGCAGTTCTAAACTTAATTTTCGATTTTAACGCCTATTTCTTTATTTTTTTTATTTGATTATGCCTCGGCCATTTTTAACATTAAATATTATGTACTACATAATATATTTCGTTATAGCTAATTATTTTTAGTGTATTTATTAGTTTGAACTGATATATAAAGATAATAAATGACTGGAAGCTGATTGGATTGAGGGATTTTGACAAAATGCAGGGATGCTTAGTTTCTGATTTTCCCCCTCAAATGATCAACATTCTATTGGACGTGTTTGACCGTGAGTAGTGTGTCGTAACTGGTAGCTACACATTAGAACTTATTCATTCTTTATTGGAAGTTGTTGGGCGAGTGTCCTGTGTCCTGTTCTGACGTCTATAGATAAACGTTTTTTGTTAATACCAAAGTGGCCAAGTATGTGTATATTGTATTATATAATTTGATTTTGATGTTCTGTATGTCAATTTCTCTGGCCATTATTAATTTGTGATCTTATTTGTTTGGGCATTTGCGTTGTAGCGTCATCAATTGTAAAATTGGATAACGTAATGGCGTTCAATGATGTTGCTAACGTCTATTTTTAATGTCTCGAAATATTCAAGTGTGGGTTGAGTTATGGTTATTCAAATATTAAAGCGATAATTAATTGAAAAGTTAATTTTAAAATAAAGTATAATGCACGTTAGTAAAAAACAAAAAGTAGATTTGGAACATCGTTTTTTTTAAAAGTATCAATAAATCAATAAATTTATCGCGTCTAGCGTGAATTAATTTCTTTAATAAAAAAATATAAAACCAAATGACATTATAATTACAAACATAAAATATGAAGTATTAACACAATATTTAAGTGAAATTGTAGTTAAACAATTATAGAAACCTCTGACACGAGATCTGACACTGATTAAAACTGGTGGTTCAAAATAAAGCCATTGTTTCTGCAAGGTAAAAATATATACATTATTTATATAATAATATAATACATTTACAGATAAACAATTTATTAACAAATGTATATTAAGCATAGCTGGATATATTTGTTCAGATAATACAGCCAATTTCAGGAAGTACCATTATCCGCTCGGACTTTATCACATCGTATTAAGGATGTAAAAGCTGTCACTACGGTTATTTTTCCATTATATTATTCATTAAAAATATAATTTGCAGAAAAATGTTATCTTTAAAATCAATAATGACAAATTTATCGATTGACGATCATATGAAACAATGGTCTGAATTAAAAAACAATTTCAAAACTTTTTGATTGAAATTAATGCCGAGTATGGTGATATATTATACAACTCCGTAGTTAGATGATAAAATAGATGAAAATTTATTTAGAGCGAGCACAATTATTTTTGACGTAGAAGTTAAAAAATCGCATACAATATTCAGCAGCATATATTTTATTGAACATTTTAGTTTTTATTAGTTGTATCATACAGTAGATGTAATGAAAACATTTGTATGCACTTGTATTACAATTACAAATTTATATATACATAAATTACAAGATATAATACATAATAATATAAAATAGTATAATCTGCATGGTAAAAATAAGTGCGTGCAATTCAAATATAATATTATTAAAATAACAGAGAAATTATTTGGATAATAATTATAGTTAATGATGAAATTATTAAAAATAATGTGGTATCAGAATAAGAGTGAAAAGGTAATAATAATTATGAAACAGAAATGGTCGAGAGAAATGTATTTGGAACGGATGTAAGTAAAGAGATTAGTGACATGACGTCTAGACAAGGTGTAAAACCGTTTCCTGAATTTTGCTAGTTATCGCCTCAACATTCCCCACCCGCCCCACTAATATAGTCATATCAGTGATATTTTCAATTTAAAATCACTAACCACACGCTGTAATATCTCGTATTGTAATTCCATTAATGGATCAATTGAAAGGACTATTGATGCACCTCGTTTGTTAAGATATTGCTCGACATTCGTATACTTAGATGCACCAAGTTTCAGGGTTTTTTTTATATACATTTTAACCGTTCTAATTTTGCAAATAATTCTCCTCTAGTTAGGATGATGTCCACTGCCAATAATTTCAGTGTTTGGTATTTTCGTACCTGGGCCAAATTTTACATTTTAAATTATTATATGTTTTACAATTTTCACAGTTATATTTATTTTAACGTTAATTTTATATTGGTTTAAATCATTTGTTACACACCTCGATTTTGTTATGTAATTTATGTGTATTTAATTTATGTTAGATCTTAATTTATATGATTACACAGTTTAAAAGCCAAATGACTTACATTACAATAAAAAATAATAAATAAAAATAAAATAATAATACTTTTAAATTCGTTAAATAATATGGAAATATATTCAAAAGGTGCCATTGATGGTTCATGTAGCTTATGGGATTTGAAGTCGGTAAACATTTGTAGGAAAACGGCAGATTGCATGCGATTGACTGACCAAGAAGTTGGTGAGAGACGTTTTTTTATTTTTTGTCTAGTGGTGAGCATTTTACGAACCGGGATTCCTTTATGTGATGCTGTGTGAGCCTTCCAAAAAAAATGCGTTTGGCTAATAAAGTTTATTTTTTGGGACACTCACCTTAAGAGTGTTCTTCGTCACGTTTGACGCAACGAAATTTGTAGTGGCAGCGTTTATATGTGTGACCATATGATTGATAGTGGTGACATCACTAATATATTCAGATGCGAGAACGCCAAAGCGATTCGGGGAGATGAAATTTTTTGACTTGCTGTCATTCCGACGTGGTGAATAGTTTGCCGGAGTGGAACGGAAACCATTTGAAAGTCATGAACGTACATGAACTAACTAACCGAAACCAGTTTCCTGACTCATGATTTACCGAAATAATACAAACGAGTATGAGTGTTTTTGTGTTGGAAATATAAAACCAACTGTTTTATTATCTTAACATGAATATCTCCCAAGAATAGTGATCGTTTGAGCGAAGGTAATAATTTTGACAAAAAAAAAAAAAAAAATAGTCCTTTTGAGCGAGTGAAATTATTTTACCTGTGTGAGGTAAAAATCTGATAACAGATACAGATGATATTGTTGCTAATAAAAAATAAAGAGTTTATACAAGAAACATGGAATAAATATAAAAGAGGGGATATTAACCAATTAGAATACATAAAATGTTTAGGTTTAAAATATCAGGCAATAGATTACTACTAATAATTATATTGTCTGTAATTTTATTTTATTATTTTAATTTTTTGACTATAAATTATTTCTTACTTATATATAATATTATCAATATCCAAAACAATATTTTTTTTAAATATAACTTATTGTTAATTATTTATGATATATTTTATATAATTTTGTTTAATTAATTTTTGAGTGTATATTATAAGCATTTTTATACTATCCAAACGGTATGATTAGTTAAATAATCCTCGCCCCAACGGTATATATTTATTCGCCCAAACAGACTATATTTTGGGTCGATTCGCCCAAACGATGTACGCCCAATCAAGCGAGGTTGTTGGATTAATATTATATTGAATTTTTTTATTGTATTTATAGAAATACGTTGTAAATAGTAAAAACCAACATTATTTCGACCACCTTCACAGTGTTATTTTTCATGTGATACGTTAAACTAATTAAATCCAACTCTTCATATCGTAATTTTTTTCATACCTAATGAATAAAGGTAAAACATAATTACATATATAATAAACGAAAAAAATTTGCATATCGAGGCAACTCATTAAAATAATTTATTTTCATTTAGTATTAAAATATATCAAACATTATTTTTTTTCTTCGGATAAAATACGAGAAATAATTAATTCATGTAAGAAGGATGCGCATTATACATAATTTACAAAACAGAAAAAGATGGCGTAATTTCGAAGTGAACCACCACAGTAGTGTAATTAGCAATGGCGTTTAATTGCCATTCACACAATGACGATCCTTGACAAATTCCAAGTAAGCGGGAGCAAAATATTTTTCACATCACAATCCTAAAAATAGTAGTCATAAAAAAAATACTTTGTTAAATTTAAGAATGTATTTCATGTAAAATTACAAAATGAAATTCTTTTTCGGTTTTTTATAAATTTATATAAATTTTTAGGAATAAGTTAAATGTAGACAATATAACATTATCAATGTGTTATATATGAGCAAGGTTATCTGACAGGCTTGTCGCACGGGCTATGTCACTCTAGCAGTATGTGGTGCATCATGCCATCCCCGCCACATTATCATGACCATATCATAATATAGGTGAAACCTAGTGTTGCCAAAAAATATTAAAACATTAATTTTTTTCTCACTTTGTTACAACAATTATTAATCATAAAATAATGTAAAACATAGATATATTATCAGGTTTTTGTTGTAACATAAAATATCGTATGCTAAGTGAGGGTAGGCAATCAACCATTTCCCCATTACCCGTAGGACCATCACTGCATTTGCAAAAGAAAATTAACTAAATTTTAAATCGTAAATAAAAAGTATTACAAACGTATAACCTAGGTTATATTTTCTTTCAAATAATGAGACGCTACATTTGCAGAGTTTTGTCTATAAATCCAATAATAATTTGTTAATATCAATTATTGTAAAAATTTAAATATTATATCATTGCGAATTACCATAAAAAAATGTAAATTTATTCTATTATATTGTATAGTTATGAAAAATAAACCGTAATACATTGTATTACACTACAGTTCAAGACAATTATAAATTATTAAAATGAACAGTCGTATAAAATAAAAAATTATACCATTATATATATATATATATATAAAAGAAAATAATTAAATTTTCCTTTAACAAACGAAACTTGTGTGTTCAATAAAAACGTTCATGCAATATTCAAATTTAAGCCATCCTATTTTTAAATATAAACTGTAATTCAAACCATCACAATACTCAATAGAATCCGTGACTTTTCAAGGTTGACAATTATCTTTTCCTTTTGAAAAATAAACTTAAAGAGCTTGTCGCGTGAGTTTGTGCATTCTCTTTGCGGATTTAGCGTACTTATTTTAACAGTGTTTTGTTTATTTAATAAAAAAGAAAACCACTTCTATATTCTTTCTGAAGCACTGTCAAACACCTGAATTCTTCCAAAATCATTACACAGAAAAATCATATAATAAAAACGAATACAATGCTCAGTAAAATGCTCGTAAACAACATAAGGAAATATAAACATATTTAAGTATGTTCGATAAAAATAACAGGAATAGAGATATCTTTTTTTAACATAGCTTTTAAACAATATTGGATCACATTTAGTGTAGCAGATGGCATTGAAGTGTAAAGTACTCGAGTAATCAATTGCCTAAATATTATTGTATCCACGTTGGATAATAATTTTTCGTATTCATGCAACGGTTTTTGAATATTAAAAACATGCATCATCCCCATATTGATTGATTTCTCAAAATTATTTCTCCGTTCAACGTTTGCACGTGATTTTAACCAACCCTCCGTTTTAGTATAGTACGATAAAAGTAAAATATCGTATACGTCGTGAGTTTCATTCTAATCGAATTAAAATCGTTAAACCACCGGATTTGTCACCATTTTATTTTAAGGAAGAACTATTTTTCTGTTTGTTTTAGTTTTCAGCTGAACTTCGGTTTGAATGCTGCATGTGAATCTGCACAATGTGTTCGATGATTATTTTCTAAATTCCCAGGCATAAAATCGTTTCCTGGCTAAATCCACACATAGTTTTAGCAAAGCCACTTGCTTATTGATCAAAACAAAACATATAGATCGACGGGATTAGCAAACGCGCGTGCGAAAACGTGCCAAACGTTCCGTAGGTAATAATAAAATACACAACGGGTGAACAATGGAAAATGATACGGCGAAAAGGCGCGATTGACTGCTGATGTGAAATACATTTCGTCGATTCATTCCGCGGGCATAGCGGCCATCGAAACCCGCACGGAAACACATCGTAAAAACGATATTTTTATTGTTGTTTGTGTTTTAATGTCTTACACGCGCAGGGTATAAACGCGATCGGCCCCGATCGGGTAGCGAAATAACAATAGTTCATACCCGTACCGCGGTCGTGAAGAGATCGTCACGCGTTAAACACCATCACCGAACAACGCGTAATAATTGTACGTTGTGTGTAAATGCCTTTGCCTGGACCTAACCTTTTTTCTCGTGTCCCCCATTACGGCTATTCCTCCAAAGATATTTATCATTCACCCGATTCACCATCCGCGCGCCATACTGTTTAACGCAATAATTCACGTTTGCCGTAAAGCTAGTTTTTTTTTTTTTAACCCGACCGTTATTAATCCTAGTTCCATGTTGTAATATGAATACTTAATTTATACACATACCTCGTGAATAATATTCTGTGACATTTAACCATGGAAACGTAAAAAATAAATTATTGCCAATCTTACCTGACATAAAGTGGTCTTTGTAGAATTAACGAGAAAATATAATTTTTAAAAGATTGAATTGCATAATTTTTACTTCATTTTATTAAATAAAAATATATTTTAATTTAGACGGATCTTGGTCTTACGTACTTTTCGATGAAATTTCATGATAACAACTATTCAAATCAATTCCTTTGTAAAATCCAAATGTTACTATTGCTGTTTTCCAGTGATAATTATTTTATTTTAATTTAAATGCAGATTAAGCTCATTTGTAAATTTTCAGTTGGGTTTCAGAAATTAATTCAATAATATAGCGACATCGAAACACATTCTAAATACACTGAATGGAAAATTGAATTTATATAAAAAAATTCTTATCAAATTAAAAAATCAGATTGCGAGATAATCAATTCGATAAAATTGCTATGTTACAAGAGACAACTAGATCATAACACCTTAAGAACATAAAAGACTAATCAATTCAATAAAGATACAGACAATTTATTTATTTAAAAATTATACGAAATTAACAAACTTTACATATAGCAAGAGTATATATTCGTAACACAAACATTTTTAATTGATTAAAACTAAATTATTAATTTCTATAATTTTGTAAAATAATGAAATTTTCGTTATCATTTGATTAATTGTTGTACCATGTGTGTATTTATTTAAAAAATAAAACGATTACTAAACTAAGTACCTTTAAAATTGGTGCATTTAAATATATGTTAATTTTAAAATTCATTTTTTCGTTCGTGGTAGTAATTTATTTTGTATTTTCGATATGAGAAATAATTAAATATCAAAGCCCAAAGAAATCAACGGGTATTATTATTCATAAAATATATAACTATCCAAAATGCGCTACGGATTAAGAAATTTTAAAATTATTCTTACCTATGATAATTATTATCATCTGGACAGATTCAGTTATCCAGGTGGACCACACCGCTATATTTTGAAGAAACTTGTTCTTGCAATAATAAGTTATATTTCATCGTAACTTAAAGCCATACATATATGTTTCACTAAGTCTAACGAAACTTTTAGTTAATAATAAGTTTCTATTTCTGTTTGATTATTAATCACAACGAATATACATTTAAATATGCATAAACTTTGAAAATTCCAATTTCCAATCTTAACACACGTCCTATAAATCATAACAAATGAATACTTTAAAACATCGCAACCATAAGCAATAATTACACTTCCATTCTATGTTATTAATTATATTTCTTAAGATTAAGATCATATAATTTGTAAATGTAGGAAAAATATCGGTTAACCCGTATTATAATTACATGTATCGGTTTATATTAACATAAAATTAAACCAGGTAGTTTTTAAACATAACTATTGATGTTTGAAATTCTAATATACATAATGGCAATACAGTTTCACCACAAAATTTAATTTCGAATTCGGCTCGTTCTCGTGACAGTATTCTTAAAAGAATTGCTGCCTTTTACAAAGGATAGAATAAAGATGAAGGATACAATTCTTATGTATTCGTATTCTGAAAAACTACGCCGTGAGGCTTAGACGAGTACTATATAACGAAATCGTACACATGTATGTACTTATATTGCCCATACGAAGTGACGTCAGATATAGAATACAGGACATGGCCGTTTTCAACCAAAAACGTAACTTTCCCTTTTCGGACGATTCCCTTTTCGACCAAAACAAAAATATATATATAACAAATTTAAAATAATAAAATAATGAAGTACAATTTTTGTCAACAATTATTAAAATATTATTATAAAAAAGAACAATATTTTGTAACTAGTTTTGATCTCTTATCGTAATGAAAATTATTTGCATTTTTTTTTCGAAAAATCGGAACTTCAATTTTAAAAATTTTAGGACTTCACTCGTTACGCCTGCCAGCTCCACTCACAAATTCGAATGCCACTGCGTGGTACTTTTCGAAGGGATGGGGCTTCGCCCCCAAGGGGAATTATAATCTAATCCTAACCTAGTTTTTGTACAAACCTTGATATTGTTGCAAATGGGATTATGCTCTCTGTATGTGAACCTAAAACCTCGCTACGCGAGAAAAACCCTGAATCATTATAATATATTATAGTAGTTTCCATCATAATCAAACATTGTATTTTATTATTTTAAATTTATTAAATACATTTTTTTTTTTTGGTCGAAAAGTGAATCGGCCGTAAAGGGAAAGGTACGGTTTTGCTCGAAAACGGACTCGCTCAGTATACAAACTATTACATGTATACGCATTGTTCGGACTCCACTAAATAAATGGGTCTAGATTAACTATCTAGATACTTTTTTTTTATATTTTATCTCATCAAGATAAATATTTATCAAATAACTACACATTTATCTTACATGAATATTAAACTGATCCAAATAAATGCATCTAAATATATTTCTTTATTGATGAAAATCAGAACTGTGAGAACAAATCGTTTTCGTTATTAATTAAATTCTCAATCAAAGTTTATACGTCATAATATACAATTTATAAAAATATATAAATAAATGCGGCCATACGCAGAATGTTATACTTAACAGGTATACCTGTTCATGTGTACCTGTTCATTTTTTTTTTATTGTTTTATTTTTTTTTTTTTCATTAGGTACATCATTTTTAAAATTAATTTTGCTAAAATATTTTGCAGCCCCTGAGACTTGACGCCCCCGGACATGTGCCTACCCATGCTCCTTTAAATACGGGCCTGATTACCATTATTTTAAAATAATTGACTATTGATTATAGATTGACTATTGTTGATCATTATCACATTACCATACAACACAAAATTTAGGAAAACCGTCAATCATATTGTAAATGATATTATATCGATTACGTATATTTAATTATTTTTACTTACTGATAATAAGTGACTTACAAATACGCATTATTTTTACGAAGAATTGCCATCATGGAATTTTAAAAATTTGAGTTTTAAGTACCTTTTAGAACGTTTAATAATTACAAATTATAACAAAATTCACTTTTCTTAACAAAACATTTTTTTGCTAGGCATATTTTAATCGTAATTTGGACAGTTCATTTTTTTAATGTACATTCGGTAGGATAACTACGTTTGAAATTAATCATCCATTCATTTCGAAGGGGGGGGGGGGGGGTTGAACCCCCAAAACCCCTCCCTGCGTCCGCCACTGATTAACACTATAAATTCTGCTCGTATTTATTTGTCAAAAAAGAAAGCGTGTATGGCGGACGCCTTAACATTTAATTTTGTTTCTATTGCATGCCGGTTGGTATAACGTTTATGGTTTATAGATAAAAATCTAAAATTTACTACTTTAAGAATGAACGCTTGCAGCTATCGGCATATTGATTATTAATAACATTTGCCTTTCGATTTATGGATAAATAAATTAAGCATCACACAGTAAATGTTTATTAATATTTTAACTATTTATAATTATATTCATGACGAAATTGCTAAATGATAACTGTTGTTATAGTAACACTATTGGTATTATTATTTAATTTCAAAAATATTTTATTAAATTTTACCTGGTTTATATTCAATAATATACAATAATTTAGAAATCCTAAAAGAATTATTTAACATATAATCTGTGTTTGAGCTGTGCAAATTTTCCATAATGCTGTGAGGCCAAAACAAATTACATAATAATAAGCCAAACTATAATGTTAAATTCGCATTAGTTCAAAAATACTTAAAAAAAAAGTTGCATCTTATCTTTATCTAGATAAAAAAACTATTTATCGAATCTAAACACTTCGTATTCGTTATAATAGTCATATTATTATTGAACTTGCTGGAACATTACGACCGACCGTTGCGGATTGTACAAAAGATTCGTATAGCGAGTCAATTATTAAATTCGTTATAATATTTAAGCAATAATAAATTGTTTATCGAAATATCAAAGTATATGTAAGGTGCATAACGTATATTACATTATAAGTTTTGTCGTTTTACATCATATTAAGTGGAATGCAACTTTGATTTACGATCAAGAGCGTTTCGTAGTGTATTGATTTATTTACCATATTTTGTTTAATATACATATAGGCCGTTTCGGTCATTAATAAAATTACAAGTAAACATTTGCTTATTACAAACTACATCCAACAGTGATATTATTTTATCAAGTAGACCACGTAAAATTTTGTGGTGAAGTGGGTGATTGAACCCATAAGTGATACGTACTTGTACCATGTGAAGTAGACACCTACATAGATAGAACTCAAATTATCTCACCGAGATCTATATAATACTCTCGTTATATGAATTATTTATATTTTTTTTATATTCTTTTTTTTTTTTTTTTCATGTATAATATAAAACATTTGACATAATCAAAGTGAGTATGAAAATAAAAAATAAATCGTTGATTCAGACGACTAAAATTAACGACGTGACTTAATGAATGGCACGCGCATAAAAAGAAACATTGTTCGTACTCACAACCCGCACGTTTCTCTAAGAGCTATAAATATTGAAGTACGAATACGCATAATAATAATCGCTGTTTACTATATCTGTTAATTTACACCGCGTACGAATCCGATACTGTCTCGAAAACGAACAAGTAATGTTTCGAACCGGACACGGTTTACGATTTGGCAACGATGCGCATAGTGAATAATTACGCGATACATTCCCAGTAACCTATAACGTACCTCCGACCGAGTGCTTCTCGTCGAGTAAATTTTTTCACTTCGCACAACCCAAAACACAATGCAATAATGACCTAAACGCATGTACGGAACAATAAATGGTAATCATTAATTATCGCGCATAATCTGAAGATAATAATAGCACATCGGTTTGTTATCCGAGAAACCGCGAACAATGTAAAAACACGGTGTTGTCAATAAAAATGTATATTTAAAACGTGATCCCGTCCGCGGATTATGCGAATAATACGCGGATTGCTGCGGTGCGCTTTTCGCATTGTTCCCGGCACGGCGTTCGCATTAAATCGACATGTATCTTTTATTCAGCGCACCCTCACCTCCACCCCCCGGAAACCGATTGGACCGTGACGAATGCGGCATCACACGGCATCGCAACACTCGCATTACAGTGGATCCCCGAGGAGCCTAACCCGAACGGTCCCTGTTCTCGTTCGTTTAGATTATCATAATATTATATTGCCGTCCGGGGAACCAAAAAAAAAAAAAAAAAAAATCGATAACAATCAAACGAACGAAATCGTGGGTAAAACACCAGAGAAGGAAAAAATTTGTTCGTTAATCGCATTTATACGCGTTCGTGATCACGATGCATATTTTTACGTTTACGTTGTGCGCTCGAACGAGCGAAAAATTAATAATTGTTTGACGTGATAATACCTGTACGCGATATATTGTTATTATTATTATGGCTTCATAAGAACCACCGTTGCACGACGAGAATCGGAATACAACGCTGTGTACCCCACGGTGATGCCCAACGTGGCATATTTAACATAGGAAACATTATATCCTCTGGTGTTCGTAAAAATTTCCCGCTACCTTTTCGGAAAACGGTACAAAAGTTAACCGGGGAAAATGTTTTTCAAAACTTTTGCGTTTATATTGTACAGAGCGATCACGCTTCAACATAAATAAAACTATACCCGCGGTTAGGGTTTGAATAATTTGATAAATTATAAGATATTTTTTTCGTGTTTTTAAAACTTAATTTTTATTTTAACTCGATCATTTTCATAATGATTTCAGTATTTCTCTTTATAATTTATTGCAACTGAATTACCTACTTTTTCTTTTTTTCGTACCAAACCTCGAATATATTCAATTTAAATTTTAAATTATTGTTTAATTTTGTCAACAAATGTTGATGCGTCATATATTAAAATTAACTGTGCAGCATTTTAACTTTAACCTTTTAAAGTTTAGAGGAGGATAAAAGTAGTATTATATATATTACGTGCAGATAAAAAAAAATAATTAATACTATGAACGTAGAAACATTGGACTGGTTTTGGGCCATTATCTTTCTTATAGCCGACAGATTATATATGAGTAAAATTATTTCTCCAATTACCAATACGTTTAAATTTCTTAACAAATTATCTCTGTCAAAATGACTATATGGTCGCAACAACATATGACTGTATTATCATAGTCCACAGCAGAATACATTACAGATATTTGAAGTGTAAAATATTATAGTTATGCAACCTAATCAATAATTAATTTGCTATACCCTATAAGAATTTACAGTTTATACGATCGAAATAATGTATTACCGTATTTTTTTAAGTAAGGAGAACCATTTTACTTTTTGTTCCTATAGAATGCGTATCGTTATTAATTTCCATGCGTGCCGTATTTTAATTTACAAATTTTACAATACCCATGGAATTTTTTTTTATTTTTTTCTTCAATGAATCACGTAATTATTAGTAGAATTATAATAAATCTGATCACATAACACAACATTCGTCAAATAATCCAATTTAGATTAAACCAAGATACCTACTTTGTACCGATCAATGTACTTGACATTTATTTAAAGTAATAAAACAAAACAAAAATTAGTAAATGATTACCAATATATTACCAATTAATGAATGTAAAAATAAATAGTTTATATAAATAAATGCGTAGAGTGTTATATTATTATATGTGTAATGTGTGTTCAGTTAGGGATGTTCGATCATTTTTTTTTTACCACTCAATTATTAATTTCACGTTTTAATCGATTATTTGGATTAATCGAAAATTAATATTCAAACCGAAAATCGATTTTTTAACGACTGATTAATCAATAAACGAATTTTTTAATATCTGAATAATTGATTAATCAACTTTTTTACAGTGGATAAATTGATTCTTTAACTTCTACACAATTTTCAACAAGATTTTCTGGATGAAATGTTGATGTAGATGTCCCCTTTTATAATATTATCCTTAATACATTCCGAATCATTGATCTCAGAACATCATATTAGCATTTAGCACAGATTTAAAATTTAAATATGTAATCAGGTAATTTAATATTATACATATATTGATTAATCAGAAATTCGATTATTTCCATTATTTGATTAATCGGAAATTCGATGAATTCGATTATTTAGCGATTTATCGAATTTTATAAAAACTGTAAAATAATCAACAGGGAAAAAAATAATCATAATAATCGATTAATTCGAAATAATTGAACAGCCCTATGTCCGGTTTAGAACTAAAAATTCATCATCAGGTATATACAAAGTTAATAAACCCGGGACTGAATGTAAAAAGATACAGAACGGAATACGTTGAGAAAAATGTGTCCTTTTGCATAGAGATAGCTTATTTTAATAGAAAATTAGTTATTATTAGATATATATATATGTTAAGAAATATAAATACTTTAGTTATTATTTTTTATGCATTGACTATGCATTCATTAATTTATTTATATATATTATTCGCTTACGCATTTATAAAGAGAATAATACAACATTTGTAAAGTTGAAAATATTAAGTAGGAACATAATGTTTAATATACTCGTATTATTATGGCTATTCCGTGTTCCATAAGGAATTGTCTTTAAAACATTAATGCATGTATAACCATATAGTTCCATAACCATGTAATCAACACGAATTTGCACGTAAAATATGGAAAAAAAATTGACGTTGTAAATTATGAACGAATGCATGTTTTATAATACTACAATGTTTAAAACTTTTCAGTATGACAAATTCTAAATTATTTATACCGCAATATGGGTAGGTCTTAAAAATAAAATAACCGAATTCTCCTAAACGTAAATATCATTTCGTATTTTTATTGCGTGCCAACAAACGAAAATCAATGGGTTTCATATAACCATTATAATATGGAATCGTGTGTGGCTTAAATAAACAATATGAAAATTAACTGTTAAAATAAATATCGAAGGCCGCATGGAAAATATGAACGGTTTAATGTATGATAGAAAATAAAAAATGGTTAATTATATAAGTATCATTACGCGTGATGGTTTCACATGTTATAACACATACATATACAATATTTAAAATCAATTAATCATTTCATAACTAAGTACATTTTTATTCGATTTCGTTCATGACACGACCTATATACGAGTACATATATTATGATATAAACATGATTTTGGTGGGCTATATGATTAAAAACATTTAGTTATCGAATCATAAATTATCCGGAATCGGGATTAAAATAAAAATGTTTAAGATTATTATCTTGAACCAGGGACTGGAACCGTACCTCAAGGAACTGGTTTTGGAACCGGACCCTTTGAATATTGGGAACCGAATCTCACCGGAACTTTTATTTGTATTTATTTAAAAAACCTCGCCGGAACCCATAATTTTTTGTAAAGGTCTTTTACGGTTAATTTCGAAATTGTTTTAATTGCATTATTTTTATTTATATTTGTCATTGATACGTAATAAGAACTAAACAAATACGTAGATCTATTATTATTATTATTATTATCGGGATTAATAATATTCAAAAATAATCATACAAGTACTTACAGAGTTTATATGTGTCATTAAACTATAAAAGTATACAATAATTCTATGTAACAACTGATAATAATGTAATACTGTAATAGGAATTGCAACAAAATTAGTCATTATTTACTGCATATTAATATCTATGGGTTTTTTGTTCCCATAATAATGAGATATTCTAAAATTACGTCTATAAATCACTTTTTGTAAGCATGTTATGATTGTGACTATCGTTATTTGATGTACAGCATGTCTGAGCGGTAAACACTAAACACGTTTTATTGTTATTCATTATGATGTTTAATTTATGATTAGGTAGATATCATCAAATATTTACAGGTCTTTTTATAAGTACCAATATTAAAATAATTTATCAACGTATTACATAAAATCTTTACATTTCAAAAGTTTCTTAAAATTTAAAAATAATAATATTTAATACTATTATTTTTAATATATTTATTTTATGGATAAATTATCAATAAATATTAAAAGATTTTTAGCTGTTAGCATTATTATTAATTATTCTAAAATGTTTTAATATTCACAGATTATTATAAGATAAGGCACATATTTATAATTATTGTATATCCATGAGATAAAGTGATCAGATTAAAATCCTATGAAAGTGAAACAGACCTATCAATGTACTATTTACTGAAACCACCGACTGCAAATCTCTAACCTTAAAAATATATAAAATTTGTAGCGAGCCGGCCTGTGAGAGGACGACACAATACACCGTTGACGAATAAATACTTGATTGGTTCACGTCTTTGATGTAAAGTTGTTGAAAGGTGTTTAAATGATAAAACACTATGGTTTACAGATATGTATAGTAATAAATAAAATAAAATATATATAATATGTGGTTAATACAAATAAGATAGTAATTGTAATTGGAAGTGTGAGGACAGTAGAGTATTAAAGCTCTGCCCGAGAATAATAAAGTTCGACTCTCAGAGCTGGCGGCGATGTCGACTAGTTAACACTAGTTTAAATCATTCTACTATTCTAAATACATGGGTAAATGGATACTATATTTATAGACAGCCATTTAGAATAAGAGTAAGGTCGACAGGGATTCTGACTGATAAGAACAAGGAAGCTTGCTTCTGTAATATTGAAAATAGGCTCTGTTCTGTGGGAATTGCATATCAATACGAGTAAATATTGATATTGGTTTCCGTTTCGGATTTGCCATATTAGTATCAATACATGATATAATGTTAGCAGATATTTGCTACCCAATGGTTTACTACAAAGTGTATATTTAAAAATTTAAATACTGAATAATGATATAACAAGTGGTAATTCACAAATCAATGTTTAAACTATAAAAATACATGAAACGATATTTGAAACAGAGTAGTTATGACAGTGATTAGTACACTTTTTCTTAATTAGTCCTAAGTCCACTTAAATGATGGTAGAATATCTGGTTGAAAATTGGTATTAATCGCCATAATTGACGCTAATTAACACTAGTTATATTTTCAAAAGAATCGAAACAGAACCAAATTTTTCTCACATTAGTATAATACCAAACTTGAAACTAATTTTTTATTTTTTAAGAACCGAAAATAAACCAAAACCTAAATTTTTGTTATTTTAATAACCAAAACCGAAATTTTAGTTTTTTTAAAATCGAAAATAAACCGAAACCCAAATTTTAGTTATTTTAGGATCAGCATCAAAACAGGAACCGATTTTTTTTCCTAGGAACCGTACCGGAACTGGAACCGTACAATTCATCAAGGTTTCGGTCCCTGTCTTGAACACAGATCATGAACAAACATACTCTGTTTAAATGTTTGCTTAGATTCCATTCAACCGATGTACATAGATATTGCACTATTGTTAATTTACGCTGAAGTCGAAATTCAGAGGTGTCTACGAACCTATTGAAAACGATGATCTTAATTGAATACAAAAAGACAATCGTACTATTCCTATTCATAACATATCTTCGGGTCTACTCGTGTAACATGTGTGATTCGGTCATAAATCTGTCCATCATTACGTTTCATTAATTTGGTGGTACCGTCGGTCGTGCCGTCACGTTCGATAAATAATATCTTATATGCGTCACGGTATATATATTAACATGTTCACTTTCCGCCAAATAAATTCAACTTTTATAGCGGTTTTCGCATTGTCGACAACATTATTACTCTGCACAGTTATATATTATTATTACATTTTTCCGTAATCATTTTGAGATACTCGCCAACAACCCATGATGTAGGTTTGCCGTTGGAATATCCATACAGACTAATGTCATATACAATAACGGGTCGTACATGTATTACACAGGTATCGACCATAAAACGATGTAACTAAATATTTTTTATTGATATTATATTTTAATCCAATAACCAATAACATATGATAATTATAACATATAATAATAATAAAAGTATGTGATTGCGGTGGTAAAAATCAGTCGATTTATTTGTTTAAGAATAATTAAATGTGTGATATTCATTAGCAATACATGAAAGGCAAACGATATAGGAATTTGATAGGCAAATAGTAAAAGAAATTCGAATAAAGATAGAATAAGTGTTATCATGCGAAGAAAAAGAAACGTTAAAAAAAAAGAACAAATTAAAATAATTTAAGTAAAAACCTTCGATAAAGAAACTAGAATACTTGAGAAAGAACATATTCATACTCTGAAACGGATCGAACTCAAAATAAATAAAGAATCTTTAATGAACGGTTCAATTTAAATTCCGAGGATTATAAGTGCTTTACAGAATATCATTTAAAAATATAGTTTAGAGCAGCGATTCTCAAACTCAGGGTCACGACCCCCTTAGGGGTCGAAAACAATCTTTTTAGGGTCGTCAATATATAAATTAACTAGAGAGGTGTTTTTATAAATATCATCAAGATAATGATTGTTGAAAATTACAATTGATAAAAATTTAGAACTATATCTCACTACAAAATTAACATAGGTTTTTAAAATATTTATTACATTTTATTACATTCAACTGAATATACTACCCTAAATACATGCTCTTATGATAATACGAATATATTAAAAATAAATTTTAATGTTAAATATTTAAGTATAGAAATGGATAGAGCATATTAACTCACTGTCTACAAGAGAATAAGGAAACTCACTTACGTCTTTAAACAACTCAGATGTATTTTAAACAAAAATTAAATTAAAGTAGTATACAAGAAACTTGTAGAATAAACACTGACATATGATATAAATTCATGGGTACCGCAAATAAAAACAACTTTAATAAACTACAAATAACGTAAAATAATATTCTAAGAATAATTTAAAAATAAAAACCTGAGACTTCCATGTTGAAAACTTGTATAAGAAATAAAGAATTTCAACTTTAAAAAATAATTTTTATAAAACAACAGTTATTTTTTTATTATAATTATTCTTATCAAATTAAACCCATTTCCCATAATTTTAACATTATAGGTAAGTTAAATAATATTATCTCCTCCGAAGTATATAAATCCAATATTCGATCTTCTTTCCTTTATACAAAATCAAATATTTATAATGATCTACTATATTATTGAAATTATATTGTATTAAAATTCCAATTAACAGTAGATACAAAGTTACACACATTTTGAATTTTTTTTTTTTTTTATCGAGAGATTTATGAAACTGAGTTTTTCTTATGTCTCGAAAATAATTGTATATCAAACTAACTGGTTAGTGATAGTTCCTCCTCTCGAGATAGTATCTTTCCCTGTAAAGGGAAACCGCCGGAACTCGAGTTGGAACCGGCTACTATACGTACACAATCGTAAAATTCCGTTCGATCATGACGCCCACTTCCTGAAGAACATCAAATTAATGTTCAGTACAAGATCACAAAAAGAAAGATTTTCAAATCTAATTTTATGGCCAATGGGGTTGGTTTTATATATTTTTTAACCACCTACTGAAAAATTTCAAACCACCTGTGTTACTATACAATACAAGTACAAAATGAGATTGCCAGTGCAATGCTCCACATTAAATCCTATATAGAATAGAGGTCTCTTTTTGCCTTCAAATACCATAAGTTTGAATTTATAGATGATTCAAATCACTGAATAGTTATGCAAATTAAACTCCAAATCTTAAAACATGAACAGTTTTAACTCTAATTGGTGTTCAAATTCGGTTTCATATTATATGTGCGTGCACGAAATTCGGTTTAAATTAAATTTAAATTTAATAAATAATATTATTAATGCAGTGTTATAGCATAAGAAATTCTGAACGTTTAAACCATCATAATTTTTAAACGATTACTAATGTTTGTAAGCTATGGTGAACATATTTCAAAAAGGATACAAAAGTTTATCAAAATGCAGGTTTGATGATTATAATTTAGTAGTTCTGTAGAAATTAAATTGCATTCTTCTACATGTTTGAATAACAAAACATTCTAAGGAAAAAAAAGTAAGTGCTTTTGTAAATTATTTTAGAAAAAATAATTTCAACAAACTAAAAACCGTGCTTTTACTCTATATTCCCTCCCTCCAAAATTATAATTGAAAATAAATGTAATTTACGTGAAGGAACATAATCATGTGGGTACTTAATGTATGCTTACATAATATATTTGTGAAACTATGTGTAGATATAATGTAATAGAGGTCTGCTAGAAACGATTCCTATATATTACGTGAAATTCCATCGTTATAAAATAAAAATTTTACTCTCATGATATAATCTCAAATACGAGTATCCTTAAATTTTCGATTACTATCGCACCGTATAATGCAAATAACATGATTTTATTCGGTTAATAATTTTATGCAAACAAAATAATAAATAGATCACGATGAAAAGCGCTAAACGACCGACGCCCGCAAAGGAGACAGATAGGAGCGCGCTGTGAAAATGGTAAATATCCAATTATTATACGACGTCAAAATGTAATATTGTAATTTTCCATTACGATTATAATTAGAATCGTTCGTCTATAGAATGATAATTTACATTTTTATTGAATATTGTTCGATAAATTAATAAATCAATATAATTGCTACACTTGCGAAACACGCAGTCTAATTTTATTACTTTTTATTTTTATTTTTTAGTTTTGTACAATACGGTCGTTCTGAAACAAAATAATAGTTATGCGCTTAAACAAAAGCCCATAGTAATAAGCCCATAGTGGACTATCTCTTTCGTCTAATATGATGATATTTAAATATTTAAATATATAATTCAAAACACAGTGCAAGAAAAGGGAATAAGTATTATGAATTTAATAATAATAATTATAACATATAACGATAGCAAAATAATAATGATAATTGGCCTGTTTGGCACTGAACAATATTAATATAATTTATGACAATAGTAACAATGGTAATATAAAAAATTCGTGCCTTTGTCGGCCAATGCAATGATTGAATAATAATGAAAAAAATGCAATCATTGCCTATAGCGACACCAATGTAATCGAAACAAAAAACGAATGAATATAAAATGGGCCCTAGGCGGCCGGACTCGTCAGCCCATACGCAAATGAAACAACGAACACGAACGGGCGACCAATACTCACGAATCGGTGACTACATTCGGTGGCAGATTTCATCCTGACGCGACCACGCCGGGGGATGCAATTATAATAAAATATGAATTTAATAGAAAGTGCCAAGCCACAGCCACGGACGACGATTCGCGAGTCTGCAACAATCGACTACGAGCGATTGGCGAAAACTACGAGCTCATGACGACTGCCGGCTTTTAACCCAGGATCACTCGTGTGTTTTCTTTAACGCGATTGATCGCGTGTTAGATTTTTTCTAACAACTATTGATTTATTAAATTCCATCGAAATACAAATCATTTTTTTAAACAATTTATATTTATTGCATTATATACTATAGACACCCAGACAGCCAATTCACGAATTCGCGGCACGTGGTTTTCTGCTGAATACGACAAAAAAACGGTGGTGTGCACACATTTACATGCGAAAAACAATAGGACACCGGTAGTTGGCACGAAAGTTTCAAAAGAACTGGTGCCGTTGCCGACGATCGCTGGTCCAGTGTCACCGCACGCTGTAAAAAAAAAAAAAAAAACCAATGAGTGTACGAAAATTAGAAAATTGTGGTGACAACGTTTGAACGTAATGAAATTGACGAAAACGATCACATTGACGCGTGACCGATAGCGAAACGCCTGCACGGGTTAGGTTAGATATAGATAACAGCACCGCCGTCACTGTGACCGCGAAAGTTACATTCCGCGAAAATGATAACAGAAAAACGGAATATAGACATGGCCGGCTCAAGATATAGATTATCTAGACACCTGCCAAGAGAGGCACTTTAGTAGAAGCAGCATTTTCAAAATTAACTCGTACATTTTTATTTAGTTCAATCGGTGTTTTACAAGAAAAATATTTAAATTTTTTATTTTATTTTTATTTAAATATTTAAATATTTAAATTTTTTTTCATTCGTGAAAACCACTTACCTAGATAATAAAATAATATTGTCTAAAGTTATTGTATTATTTTAAATCATGGCCTACGCTGGGCGTTTTCGATTATTCCAAAAATATAAATAACCACGCACGATTTCCGATGGTCGCGATAGTGATGGATTTTGAATAATAATTATAGAAATCATTTTTAAGTATTTTCACGTATAATTTTATACAAGAAATAAAAAATATAATTTTTTTTTTATAGATATATCACATAAAAAATAGGGGATAGGGCTAAATTAAAATAAGAGCTGAATTTTTTTTTTAGAGGCGGTAAAATTTGATTTTGTCTGGTACACTATTTTTGCTTGTGTCAACCATGCATATAGATGTTTGCAGCACAAACAATAGCGATTGTAAAAAATCACCTTGAAACACGTTCAAACCGTGTAGAACACAACACATTATTGTGTTTGGGGGTGTACTCGTGTTATTCATGTTCGGGTGGAAGTTCCTAAGGGAGACATGGCGAATAATTTATGGTCTGGTATTCCCCCATGAACGGCAACTTTGCTTTAAATTTGAATTATTGAAAAGCAGTTAACGGCTCCGCTGCAGGTCGGATTATTCGGAGTTAAAACACATTCGATTTCATGCACGCGTAAACGTCCTGAAATAGCATTTCACGGGCCGTTTGAATTTCAGAAACTGATTGAATTATCGCGAGTTATTATTGCTGTAAAATAGTGCATACCAGTGCGACGAAAAACGTACGTAACACATTGAATCACGGGCACGCGTTGTTACCGTGTGCTGTTTTTAACCTCATCGTCTGTGAACAATTGCCGGGTCATCGCAGCACAGATGTGAATTTTCGAAACGTAGAAAAAATAAATACAAAAATTTTCCCGGCTTGTAATCGATTAACGTTAACAACGAGATCGAAAAAATGGCCCATGCCACGAATGTTCTCCTAATGCGGCTAATGGGGTCATGCACATATGTACCGTGTGTACGCGAGTGTACGTGAGCGCGTGTGAGTGTGCGTTCATGTGTGCGTATATGTGTGTGTGTGTATATGAGTATGTTTATGTGAGGGAGTGGAAAAAAAATAAGAGAATGAGATAGAAACAGAGATCAATTGAAAGGATTCTCTTGTATTTTAAGGTTTCCATTAATACGAAAGGAATGGATATATTCTACTGTTGCGGAGACGGTTGAATGAAATGCCTATTTTTAAAAAGCTATGTCACGGGCAAGATTACCGTTGTCATTTAAGCTCAAATAAATTCAGAAGCCAATCGTCGATAGAGGGGTGGTAAACGGTCACGGGTTTTGTTAAAGACATGTTTGATAGTTGGTCCAGTCCCAAAAAAACTACTCAATTTTTCATCTCGGAACAATCACTGACAACTAAAAACTGCAACGCCATTAATTTCTATTCAATATATCTTCTGATTAAACATGTACAGTGTACATTGTACACGTATACATGACATTATATAATATAAATACAATATTTGTGTTGTGTTAATGCTCAGAAGACAGAAATTCTCCGTATAAAGTCAATGAGAACATAACAAATAAAAGCGCAAATAGGGGAGGGGCCTTAGAAGCTAAGCACACTAAAAGTTTCAACAGTCACCCAAAATATTTTTCTATTTAATAAATTTTAAAAATTGTTTTGAGCGTTCGTTTTTATATTTTTAGATGTTTAATTCATGATCAAACATATTTTACTTATAATATTATTGTACATTGGAGCTCATTATATTATATAGGTACTATAATAAAACGTGCTTCAATAATGTGTTTCGCAGCAGTTTCAACGAAAGTAGAGTGGCCTGTGCATTTATTAAAAACGAAAAACACCGTCATTTGAAAAAAGAGTATCCTTGAAATTCAAGTAAAACCGCATCAAGATTAATTTTCGTTAACAACTTAATTGCAACTTTTAGAGTTAATATCCTAATATAATAGTTTGGTCGTAGTCCATAAATAACCTAATCTTTTTCACTAATTAAGATATGATTAAATTAAAAAACAAAAAAAAGTTTATCGTACTATGTTTATAAATCTAATTATAGAAAAATAATAATATAATTTTTAACTAGTAAAGAATCATTATCCACCACACGTTTATGATAATTTAAACATATAAACTATAAATAATACATACCTAATAATGAAATAATATATACTTAGCTAACTGTATTATTTTTTGGACCACTATGCTTCATTATTAATATAATTGTAAATAATTATGATGGAATTGTTAATGTTTTAACTAATGGAATTGATGCTCAGGTTAAATGTCAGCTTAGACAAAGATGTTGCTCAAGCAATTGATTTGTTTAACTTTAATATATCTCAAATATTTTGAAAACAATATAAAACAACAATATTAAAAAACATCTAGATAAATTGGTATCTCCTAATTTCTATACATCGATACAAGTAGCAATCACATTACCTATCAGCTCAGCCACGCGTGATTCTTCACGTCAATGAGAAGTATTAACACATATGTTCGAAATAACACAGGTCAGGACTGCTTTAGTAATTACCAATTTTAAATATATAAAAATATATTGTTATAGATAATAAAGACATTTTAAACACAATAGCTAAAGTTAAAAGAAAAATACAGCTTTAACTTATTGTATTCATTTTAGGTCTGTATATTTTCTAAGTTGAAAATAAAATAAAATTTATTTTATATGAATACTATTTTAATGTTACTTTTTAATTTAAAACTATACATATTATTAATATCTATATGGCTACGCATATAGTATGAGATGTATAATGTAAATAATATATTATAAATATAAATTTGATTTTACTATTAAAAATAGATGAAATAATAGATAAGAAAATATGTATAGTATTTAGTATGTTATATTGTAATTAAGTATACACATGTGTTCTATTAGAAACTGAGTTAAGCGAAGATGATTTTTTAATTGATAATTACTTCCAAAATTGCTTGTTTGAGTAACTGGGGCTTCAGCCTCCCAAACCACAAACCCTATTTGCTTTTTTAAGTGCAATACACAATATGTTCGTATTTTCATAATTGTTTTTGTATCATAGATTATTTATCATCACCTTTCACACCTTGTATACAGGATCACCCACGATAATTTACTGTATTTAAGATTATCAGCTTTATTTAAAAATACAATAATAATTTTTTTTATTTTTGTTATTGCACCCAAAACAGTACTTTACAAATGAATAATATTATTTAATCATTTCAATTTGTCTTTTTATATTTTTATACTTAGTTTTATATTAAGTTAATAAAGTAATTTTAATCGATCAGGAATAACTAAAATTATAGTTTGAAATCATATATTTTAAATTCCAATATACCAAATGTTATAATAATGTTATATTTTACAAATTCACAAGTTTAATTTAGTGGCTATATTAAAAGTGATTTTATGCATTAAGAAATGTATTTGTCTTGTTGGTGCTCATAAGTTTTTAGAAATAAATCTTGTAGTAGGTGTGGTTTATGTCTGAGTTTAAAACAGAATTTGACTATCATTATTTATACAAAATATGACGCAACTTAGAACATCCATGTGGGAAACCCATTACTTTAAAGTAATGTTCATGAAAACCTTCAAGTTATAAACAACTTCAAATATGAACAATTTTATGTTACTGGAGTACACTTGTTATATAATAACTTTGCATTAATGAATACCTTTTAAATGATGAGTATAAACTAATATTTGGTAAATGATACATAAAAAATATAAAATATTTTTAAAAAATCGACACTAAAATCCATAAATCAATTAAATGTAATTAAAAAAATAAATACAGTTGAAGCTACGACGTTCAACCTAAGTGGGTGCTGTAAGAAGAAGAAAATACGTATCTATTATAATAGACGATGCATTTTAGTTCATATGAGAAAAAAATCTATAAGAAAAAAAACGATACATAAAATAATATTACGATAAAAAATTTAGCGATAACAAACAGAAAAGAAATTTTAATTTTAATACACTAGCACAAGGGTCTCCAAACTTTTTTATTGAAGGGCCACAAAAAATATCAAATGCTCTTAGCGGGCCAAAAGTTTATTAACACATACAATTTTTAATTTTATAAAAATATAGATATACAAATATAAGTTAACTTTAAATTTTTTTATAAAATATCGTTTACAATATACTTAAATATAATTGGTATAAATTTAAATGATAATAATATATACATTGTAATTTTAATAATTCTACGGGTAACTGTGTTAGCAGAAAGGCTAATATTTTTAAAAGTATCAATTCTTTCTGAACAAATTTCTTCAACTGCTTGAATTATACATTCTTTTATTAAACTACCATCAGAAAACGCTTTTCCTCTTTTTGCCAATTGATGTGAAATACGAAAACTAGCCTTTGTAGCAGCTTCATTAATATTTTTTGTTTTTTAAATAATTTTATTAAAAAATTATTTTGAAGTGACTGCAATTTATCTAACCGTAATTTCTCAGTAAATTTTGAAAAAGTTGTCTTATGTTTCGTTTCATAATGCCTTCGAATATTGTACTCCTTAAGTACAGAAATACTTTCTTTGTATACTATACAAATTATTTTGTCACCTGAATAAATTACGAAATAATCCAACGACCACTTTTCATTGAAAACACGACATTCTGAATCTATTTTCCTTTTCAATCCTCTTCCTGACATGTCGAATTGGTGAATAAATAGGTAAAGAATAATATTTATAATAAAGGCACTGCAAACTTAGACATGTAACTGTACAAACGTTATGAAATGATTTCGTCGTACCGCTCGTCTATGTGACTAATCTCTCCATTATCGACGTTAAAACTAAAAATATAAAAGGAAATTGCAATATCTGTTGTCATAAATTATGATACGTGCCCGCAATAACGACTTATTAAATTACACATATATTTAGATATCTGTATTTTATTTACCGTCTTATGGGTGCTACGGGCCGTTTAAAACTTGTTCGCGGGCCGTAGTTCGGAGACCCCTGCACTAGCACATCGACAGTCAGATAACAAACAACGTACATTACGCGTGTTATACCTAGGTAATGAATATACGAGAACTTCCTAATATTTATTGTATAAATACACAACATATGTACGTATAACTTAACATTTGCCGGGTCAGCTAGTAGTATATATATATATGTGTGTAGTCTCTCGAAATGCGTTTCACAACAATAAGCGGATGTACGTCATAGTAAGCGAATAAAACCCTTTTTTTTCATCTCTTCCATACGATCGTATAGGTACACACACACGCACATGCAAGCGCGCGAGTGGTTTTTAGATTTAAATCCTCCGCTCCTAGTCCATCGCCGACCCACGTCGGTTATTATAATATTTTAATCCGTCTCCGGCGGCCGCGATGGCAATACAAACAGCACACAAGTGTAACACGCTTGGATGTAATAATATAGGATATCAATTATTAGAGTATTATTGCAAAACGTGAGTAAAAGTCCGGGATGAGCGTCGGATGAGCGCGGTGAAGAGGATGTACACGTCCGTATTGTTTATAATCGAGCGGGTTAAGCCAGGGACAAAGAACGGCATTCATTGTTCAACGGATCGCACGAGGGTGTTGTTATACGGTACCTAACAACAATGACTCCGCCGCCGCAGTGGACAAAGGGTGTGTGTGTAGCGTTGACTGTTGACAGTGTCGTAATTTAACAAGGATTCTTGGCGGTGACTGCGATATCGATACCTAATCCCCGATCCCTGCCGCTGACGACGGCACTTCGACCTATCGGTGTTAGGGGACACGACCGTAGTCGCCGGCGAATTCTTACGGAACAATTCGGGAACAATCTGGGAAAAACGCTAACTCGTACACGTGCGTTTCCGTTGAATATTAATAATAATAATAATAATATGTTAATCGTATCGCTCTCGCGTAATTGGTCTTATTGTTGTGCGAGATCGAGGCCTTCGGAAACATTCCCCGCACGAACGCTGCCCGGAGGCGTGTGCGTACACTGACAGCGGGTCCCACGCACACGTGCCGGTCCGTTCGACTTAAGGGTTTACGGAATTTTTCACACACATAATCGCTCCTGTCGTTTTATCAGTGTACAACCCGCCCACGTAGCCGAAACCCACCCTCGCGACCGTTCGATAATCTGCAACAACGCAACAATAGTCAAACCAGTCGTTTTACCAGTCGATAAACTTAATCTTCGTACCAATTAAATGCCTCTATTACGGTTGCTAGGCAAAGAACATGAAAAAGTACTAAAATTAAAACTACGTTTCAAATATATAGTATTTGATAATTTATTCCGGAACTATTTATCTATTGTTACATCCCGATTGAAATATAATTACTCTATAGTTAAAAAGTGATAATAAAACACTCGTAATTCAAAAATATGTACATACACCTAAAAGAGTTCACCTTTGGGATGTAAATGTACGCATCTTTTGTTGCACGAGGCCCTTTTTTTTATATAACATAGCTGGACAAATGACAATCGAACTTATTTAGAATATCAATAAATGAATTAGTGCCTATTAGAATTTATAAACAAATATGGTTTCAAATATTATCAAAATTGTTTTATCACTCACGGCTTATTAGTATACTAGTATATTATAATAGACATTTCAATTTTCTTTTTACATCGAAATGATAATATTTCACTAGTCTAACAATAGTAAAATATCCCCAAACGATGCTGTATAATTGTATTTATTTATTATTAACCGTATAAAAAGTGAATTTGGAATACAATGAAACGTTTAATTTTATTTAATACCTACGATACAAACATTCTGTTCAGCAATCATTATTACGTCAAACTTTTTTTTTCCTTTTTTTTTTTTTTTTAACCATAGTCATCATATGAACATCGTTTACTATGGCTTGTATAATACAAATCAAACAACTTAAACAGCTTACTACTTTTCACAAATCGACTGACATAAACTTGTAATTTTAATTTGGAAGGTTGTAGTTCATTATATAGAAGAACTAAATTGTTGTACAGTTTTGCAGAATGGCCCATGGCATGGTGAAAATATCTCCAGAAATATAATTTTTTTTTTTTTGTGGCCAAATGATAATTAGTTTCAAGTAAGTATTTTATATACCTTATAACTGGCTTAAAAAATAACTTTTGAGTTTTCATAAAATTATAAAATAGGCATCTGATGAAACTAGTTGATATGAAGATTTTAAAGTATCGCAAATCAAAATCCAATAATTGGTTTCGTCATATAATATTTAGTACAACTTTGATTACTTAAGCATTTCTTGTGCTTATTTACCATACCCTTAGTACGATCAGTAGCGACGGGATCTTTAAAAAATAGTGAATCAAATCATCTTAGTTTATAACTACCATCCACCCACCTAACAAACCACTAACCAATAGTTACTAAATAAGTGAAAAAAATAATTATATAAATAGTAAAAAAAAAAGGTATTCAATAAATTAGGTATTTACAGCCAAAATATATAAAAACATTAATATATAAACCAAATAAAACAATTTTAATAATAACAACACTTACCGAACTTTTTAAAAAAATAATGTTGAATCAGAGCAATTGACATTGAAGCATATTAATTTGTGTTATTTTAATTTTTATTTCATATAATTCCATGTGTCCCTGCCAATTTTGTTATATAGGCTTCTTCTACTTTTCATACACGTATCATTATACACGATCAATAAGTAAAAACAATTATCTAGTGCAAAAGTCGCGAGACTGGAGACGTCGGTTTTAACAAACTAATGTTTTTCAATATACTTTCGAAAAACTTTATTATAATATTAAAATTTGAACATGTATAAAAATACATATTATGTATATTATATTACATATTATTATAGCCTAAATAAAATAGTTTAAATTCCTCTAGTAAATATTTTCCGGCCTTCAATTTCAGAAACCCTGCCATTTACGTTTTGCATTGACGTAATGCGCATTCGTCTTGTAATTCTGTTACACCCGAGCAGCGCGATCTCGTTTGACCGCGAGAACTATAACGAAGCTCCATCTACGGGTTTAGGGCCTATGGTTATTATTATTAATAAAAACACGGGAAACCCATTATGAGGTTACACGTGGCCACCAAGTCTTGGTGTCCTTAAGCCTACAATCTAACAAATTTCGGTTTCAAAATGTGCGATCTCTGCGGCTGCTGGTCCATGACAGTCGAGCGCGGGAAAATCTGATAAATTAAACGCATGGTTATTGGTCATACTCAGAAGGTCATCTGACCCACAATTAATATTTGTTAGCGAAATTGGACTTTTGAAGACTTTTTGAATTATTTAAGCATGCCAGCTGTAAGTTGAAATTAATAATAGACAGGGCAAATGACTAGGTTTTCACCACTTCACCCTACCCAAATGAAGTCACTCGTTAAATTTTATAATACAGTAAAACATCTCTATACTGGACTCCATGTAATACCCTATAAAATGAATGTTTTCAACGATAATTACGAATAAACTCAAATACACATTTAGTGTTTTTTTAGTTCTAAGGTACACCTTCATCAATTAATAAATAATTAAATGGTCTCATAAAGTAGCCTGATCTAAATTTCCCTAACTGTGGATCCGCCTCTGATCATACTGATACGGATGCATTAGACGTTTCATTTATATTTACTGTTTACATTTTGGTTAATATTATCTAGGATATAGCTTGATTCTAGCTAGTGTTACCATCATCAACTTAACATAACGTCGATTACTTAGAGCAGCGTTTCCCAAACTGTGGTCCGCTTAGGGTCCGGAGGAAGTCCGCGAACGTAAACTAAAAATACACAAAATACCCATCTATATAAATGAAAATACCGATGTAATATTCGTATTGCATGGAAAATACTGTTGATAATAACTTCATTGTCGAAACAGTTTTCGTTGAAAAGCAATTAAGATTAGGAAACAAACTGATTACGTTGGTTTATTATTATATGTGTGTTATATGTGCATAAAATATGTGCATTTAGTTAAGAAAAATAAAGCAATACACTTAGTATTATTATTTATTATTGTTTTTAATTTTTATTTGCATGAAGGGGTCCGCGATCATTTTTATTATCTCTAAAGAATCCAACAGAGAAAAAGTTTTGGAAATGCTGACTTAAAGCGATTTGGGCCACGGTGATAATACGTGTTATGATAATTGTTGAGAACAAGTGTACAAATATGTAATAAAAAATCCAGGACACAATAAATTTAATATCCAACAATTTAAATTTACATTCGATGGTTTGAGTACAATTTTAAGGATTCTTTAATAAATATTTTTCATTCTTTAGGTATTATTCCAAATTGACTAGATACCGTTATCCTACAAATAAGCTATAGTTCAGATAAATATTATTCTTAAACGAAACAAGTTATAAAAACTATAAATATAAATATTTTTATAAAAATGTTATACAAAAAAAAAAAAAAACGCACAAACTGTAATTCAATGTAAAATTCATAAACATAAACGTTGATTCGGACAACATTTTAAATGTGATTGGTAGCTACCCGAAGATTAATAATTGCATAAGCTACGAAATACAACATTAAAATAATTCAGAGTTATGGTAAATACCCATATAGATATTATAGATATTAAATTATTTTTGTATTGTATTTTATTCTTAATTTAGTTATCTAGACTATGAACTACGTTATATAACTAAAAATATGTGAAATATGTACATTTTTTTCGAAAGTAAATTTGTAGTTAATACCGCCTTGACCAATAACAGCAAAAAATCCTAAACACGCAAATACGATATACTTTATGGAATCAAAAATGTTTAATATGTATTAAGGAAATAAAAATTGTGTAGTGACTTATTATACTATATTTGTTTTTATTCGTTTTTAATCCATAATTATTAATAATGTAATAATGTAAGTAATAATGTACGGCTTAGTATACACAACGTATAGTATAATCAAATAATGTTCTTAGAAATAGGTAACCACAGTAACTATAACTCGATGTCTATATTGTTTGATGTTTTCAAGTTGACATTCGCTTCATCTCACGACCTTACATTTATACTTGTTATCAGTTTTGATTGTTTGTATAGACACGGAAAAATAACACTGTCGACTCAGTGCGTACCAACTATAGTATATTATATACTCATCGATCGCACATCGATATTGCGTTAATTTTCCACTATTAATCCACTACGATTCAATCATGCATTCGGTCTGTGCACGTTATTTGATGGAATTGTATCGTTTCGGTAATCTTTTCGTGTACTCCCGTGACCCGAGTGCTCAACTCAAAGCCGTCAGTATCGCATCGTAGTACAAGTGTTTTCTTTTCATAGTATACGAGCTATATATATAGTTAATAATTATGGAAATAATCTCAGACAAAATGCTGGCAGAAACAGCACACATATTAGACGAAGATAATGATAATGATCTACGGAATACATTTCGTCAACAATTTGCTAATGAAAACAATGAGGAAAATGAGTCCACGGTAAAAAATCATATGGACTAATTTATAAAAAAATATTGAAACGGAACTACGATGCAATATTTGTTTTGAAATATTTACTGAGGTAATGTTTTAATTATTGTTTATTAGTCTTTTGACAGTTATTAATGTATTAGGACTTTTAACTCTAAAAAATAAATAAATATAAATGTAACATAAAACACTTTCTTGGTTTCCAGGTTATAAATGAATGTATTAATTTGACGAATGTGGTTTTATATTTGATAATATAATTTACTCTAAAATCTTTGAAAATATATCTCTTCACCAATTATAAGACTCTGCAGAAAGATTAGTGTTATAAACAGTTATACATTTTTAATTTTATGCAAGAATTATTATAACACAAATCTTAGTTAGTATCCACTGAGAAGGTTTTTCTGAGCGGATATCCGCTGTGTTTAAAATATAGCGATAAACTATTGACTACATACCTGAAACAAATCACATAATATACAGGATTACTATATTATATTCAACGAATTATTATAGATTTATTAAGTAATTTTTTTTTTTCACAGCTAACTGTTTTTAACTATTCTCGCATGTTTTTCAATCAATGTATTGAAACATGGACCAAGAGTGTTAATAAATGTCCATTACGTCGAAAACTAGTGAAAAATAATACTTTTTATGTCATTAGATCCGTTTTTAAATAAAATAATTCCATGTTTACCAAATGAAATAAGGGCATGGCGTGAATCACCAAAAGCAAAACAAAAGGTTAACAATATTTAATTTTTTCCGGAAATATAATGTACACTTAAGAGAACAACTAAATTGATGGAATATTTTTTAGATGATAAAATTAATGTAAATATATGAAGAAATAATGGAAATAATATTATTCACTGACCAATATTGGACTAACGTGAAGATAGAATGTGAAATATTACGCCTAATGCAAATATTTTGTTTTAGTTATTGTAAATATTTCAATACATTCTTTAATCCACTTATCAGTAAAAACGAAAATATTTACTTTTTGTATCAGTCTCGGTCTTTCAATGCCCTCCCTTTTTCTATCCCCCTGTCTGCCCTAATATAATGTTGAAGCATTTTTTTTTTTTTTTTTAATTGTAAAACTTAGATTAAATATGATAAGACAAAATATGATTTTCTATTTTTTTTCTTCAATTTAATTCTAGCTCAATTTCTATGTTTTGTTTGAAAATACCTAATCAAGATGGATTTCATCTTTTTTTAATTAATATTCACTTTAAGCTAATAACTATAACATCTACATTTATTGTATATAATTTTTTTCAATAAATCTTATGTTATTCTTGTCAATATGTTGTTATTTATTAGAAGTACAATATACCATAAAATATATGTCATACATTTATATTGATCATTCAGTTACAAAAGCAATCGAAAAATGTCCTATACAAGATTCCTATAAATAATCATTGTTCAATATGAATAAACCCAAAATGTCTAAAATAACGAATTATGCAGGAAAATGGATATAATATTCTTAAAATATCCATAAGCTTAATCGTATTATAACTGAAAAATGAAGGAAGTGATTCGATCAACTTTTTTTTCTTTATAGATATTTTATTTTACATAGTTAATAAATAAAAGGAAAAAAATTAATTGACTCATTCTCAACACTTTTCTGTAATATTAATTTAAATATTTTAAGGTATAATTATTGTACTGGTTTTGTAGATCAAAATTAGCTGTATTATCATAATTGTCTTCATCTGAAAATATTTATGAAATACACCTCGGACTATATGGACTATAGGTGACTATATAGGTGACTCATAATTATACAATAAAATAACAAGGATTCGAATAATGTTAAGCATACATTTTAAATAGTATCAACGGATTGCTTAAAAGATAATAGTTTTATTATTTATTTATTTATTTTTTTTTTTTTTTTTTGAAAAGCCAGGGGTGTGCGAGTGCACCTCTTTTGCTTTTATGTTTTTATTATATATACATATATGAAATAATATAAATTTATAAACCAAATTGAACAATATTAATAATATAAATAGTTACCTAACTTTTTAGAAAACTAATTTTGAGTAGAAACAATGGGCAATGAAGGCGTATTAATTTGTGATTTCTTTAATTTGTATACTACATGACTCGACATGGTTTAACTAATTTGTTTAAATTAGGTTTCCTCTATTTTTCTTGTATGAATCATAATCGTAATACATGGTCATTGAAAAAAAAAGGTAAAATTATCTAATGTAAAAACTGCGAAACTGTGGAGACGTCGGTAATCGAGAGTTCGAGTAGATACATAAATTTGCCCACTTTCCTTCAATATATAGTATAATATAAAAATAAATTGAGTAAAAATAAATACTATTCAAGCTAAATTTTATAAAATGAAAATAAATTATTTACATAGGTACCTCTAATTATACTATTTCTATTTACTGATCACGTATGGAGCGATACGAAAGCACGAGTCCACCTAATCACTAATGATACAATAATGATTATTGTCAAAATATCAAAATATAAAACATGATACACGCATTCATTATTCATAATGTTTATTACTCTAGGTTTAAATGTCCTCGTGCAACCGCTATACGGTTAATCAATGTATATTATTTTAAAGTGTGCTGTAAATTGTTTGTGTTTGTGTTTTTATACACATTAAATACGTCAATTAAATTATAATTTTACACACCACCCAGTGCCAGCAAACATCCACGCACAAAATTTGGGTAGTTCATTTAAATTATCTTAAGTACCCACTCGGCTTCCATTGAGTACGACTTTCAGGAGTATCTTATCATAGTAGTGACTATCATACCTATATACACATATAATACAGTTTTATTGTTGTAATTACCATTTAATTTATAGTGATTAATTACAACCACCTTGATAATACGCTTTTCTTCGTTTCAATACTTACATTATATCTATAATACTATGATAATACCTATAATGAAACCAATCACTAGATTTTAAAACGTAGCAATTATCATGATCAAAATTTGTTTCGTTCTTTAAATAATTCACTCCCGCACCATTCTTTCGAACTTTCCCTTAATTCGTCTCAACAACGTACCCGACCCTATGAGAAATCAATTTGCGATTTTCATCATTTAATTTTAATTGTCCTTCCCTTTTCCCTAGCAGACAACTCCTTTTTTTATTTTTTAACTTCTCTAGGTTATCTCAGTCCCCAATGAAATATTCTTCTTAACTCTCACTTATAATATTCATTCCATCATTAGTTTTATGAATTCCGCTGGCTTCCTAATTTATTCATTTGTGCATAATATTAATATATGTTTTACTATAAATTTATAACTGCATTGATTTAATGTGATTGACAAAAGCAAAATAAAATTTTAAAAAAAACATAGAAAAATGATTAATATTTACGGAGATATTTCTATCGGGAAAACATAGCTGGTTCACCCTGTATATTATTCAAACTACACTTCTAAAAACAAAAGGTTGATTTGTTTTATTGTTCAAAACTCTTTCATCAATTTGGATTCAAATAAAATATGTATGTTATTTGCACTTTTCTGGTAAAATTAATATTTGCTTTGATAAACAATTTGTAGATTTAGAAAAAAAATCTATCGAATATACCTGTATAAAATATACGCATGACATTAAACGCTGAAAAAATATTACACTCGAACTATGCGTTTACAAATAAAATCTCATTATTTCCATCAAAATACAGTCATATATAAAATATGTATGCATCTAGTGAATATTCCATGTTCTTTAAACAAAAGTATAATATATATTATATATTATATATATTATATATAGTATATTATATATTCGCCTTATTGGTTTTTTTCGTTTAAGAGTGTAAGTTATGTTTACATACATTCCTACTTCGATTGAATATCATTAATATTTTCTTAGATCCTTTAATATCGTTAATATAAACACTTAACATTAAATTGACAACAAATACCGTATACTCGCACATTGCATAGTCAACAAACTACTTAGTAGACAATTACTCATAGCACGTAAAATTAACTCTACTCAGAATCGTTTTTTTTAATTCGATAATTTATCATCTCATTCGAATGTGTGATGATAATATAACATTATATTTCTGACAAAAAACCGGAACGAATTGTTGTAATCCATGCGAATTTTCTATTTTCATTGGATGAACATATACAATATATAAAATATATACTGGAATTTATTACAATTACAAATTTTGTTTCGGTTTTGTTGACATCCACACAATAATACTTATATCAGTAAATACACATTCTTTTTCAACTTCACATCGAAAAATAAAATACTTTACTCAGTAATATATAAATATATAGTAATGTTTATTAAGCTCTTGGAATTCCATCGTTTTTTCGATACAACAATACATAAAATTGCATTCTCTGAGTCCATAATTTTCAGATTGTAGCAAATAATAACAGTAATAAAAAACAATGAGTAACAAAATTATACATCGAGATCGAATAGCTGTGTGGATATATTATACATGATCCGATAGATATTCTATGTTAAATCATGGTATTTTTCACGTTCATAGTATAAATTCATAAAAAATTATATTAAAATACGCGTTATGTAAAATAAAAGGTTATTATTATTTAATAATACTTCAAAGAGATGAAAGAATTATTTAATTTAAAGGAATTGTACCAAACAAGGTTATAAAATATATTTTTGCTCAGTGACAAACCTTTTTTTTTTTTTTTGTTCGATCGTCACAACCGAAAAATCTCACAAGTCTACAAGTCTATAAAAGTCGACGTTAAGTATGTATGTTACATAAAAATTAACAAAATCGTTTAATCGAGTGGCGTTCCGGGTTTCTTTAGAATTCCGAATTCTACTTTAACGTACCTCATCACTCATTGTATAATATACGCTCACGCGATAAAAAAATATATATATAATACATGATTATACGTTCTTCGCTGCGTGAAATGTTAATATCGATTAGGTTCAATAATGCCGTAACGCGAGGAAACATCATGACGATTCGCAATAGAGTGTTTATTGAATTACAAATGGTTTCGACGGTTGTGTGGTAGGCCCTGTCGACCGACGGCGATTAAGAAGCACTGTGGTCGGGAAAATAAATTATTTCATTTTATGCAATTAATTTGATTGCAGATGATTACACGTAGTAAATAACAACTATGATTTAGACGATTTCGGATCCCGTTACTGATGAGTGTACGGCGTAACCGAGAAAGCCGTGCTCGTACGACGTTATAATAAATCAAACGTTTTCGGTGTAATAACGCGTGAAAAGAAATCAAATATCGCATTCAAATGTGTAGCGTTAGCGATTTCTTCTTCGTTACACTTGCCGTCAACGATGTGCCGGAAAAGAAAATACAGTACCTACACCTAAACACATTGTTTACGGCCTTTGTAAACATTTCACCCGAACGGTAATCGAACTCTTTTAATCATTGGTGGTCCCGTGTTACTTACGAACGGTGACGATTTTATTTTTTCCATAACAACAAGTTCTTATTTGTTCTGTCGGCGATCAACGCTCATACAACACAATAAAGCGGTACGTATTTTTGAAGGATGAACCTAACCCATTGTTGTTAAAAATACTTTTCAAAAGTATTTTAAATAGGTATTTAAACCTTCAGTTAAAAATTATTAAAATATTTATTTAAATACCACTACCAATAAATATTTAAATAGAAATACAAATATGTTCAAAAAAATATTTTAAATACTTTTAAATGCATTTTTTTAGGTTTTATTGTTGTCAGATTTTTAATTCTTAAAACATTACGATAAAATTACATTCATTTTTATTAACTAGTGACTAACTTAATAATTTAATTTTAACGATTATTAAAGAATAACAAGTGTCAAAATATGTGAGAATGTGAGATACTGGGATTCCAGGTGTCACCGTACTACGATACTATAAAATATAAATAGACAAATAGATATGCGATACACGGGAATTATTATTTTCCGCGTAATATCTTTAAATATAATTCTGTCAAAAAATATTTCAAATGTATTTAAAATACAGAAAAAGTATTTAAATACTTATATTTAAATATTTAACAAGTACACATATACCTAACTAAGTAATATCATAATCTTCAGAAGTACTTTACGTTCAATATTTGCGATCGACGACGCGCGTATTATTTTCAGCATTGTTGAATTAATATTACTTAAACCACCATAAATGAGGATATCCCATAGATTCCGTTTTATTATTAATACAATGTCGTTGGTTTTGTTGATTCTCAACCATGATTAAGATATAATAATAAATTTGTGTGTTAAATTCAGCTATCGATTTTTTTGGTTTTATTTTTGTTTTTATTTACATAAATTTAGTAAACTTTTACAATGTATAATGTCATGATATTTCGTTTTAATGTTGTTTTTAGTATTGCATTGCAAGTGGACAACATTTATTGCACTACTACAATATTTATTGCATACTACAGATAAACGTCATAAAATATAGGGTTATAAAGGTAAACCTTAAGTGCTATGGTAAGTGTATGATTGTGTATAGCCGTCAATAACAGTATTATGTTAGTTAAACACATTACAGCAAAGTAATTAAGTGATTATAAGACTATTACATGTAAGAAATCTAATAACTAGTTAAATTGAGAAGCCAGAGAATTAATGCATTTGATATTAGAATGAATGACAGGTTGAGAGTTAAGGAGGATATTAGCGTCAGTAGTGATAAAACCAAAAGAAAATGGAAAGAAATAAGAAATTGTCGGCTAGGGAGAAGAGAAGGACAGTGGAAAATAATATGCTTTAATTTGCAGATGGTGTCACCGTGTTATAATGTACATAGAACAAAAGAGTTAAGTGAGGCATGGTGAGGAAGAAGACTGTGTGGCCTATTCGAAAGCGGGTGAAAGCGACGATTTGTTATCTGGAAATCTTTAAATCATTGAACCATGGACAAAGAGAGATAGTGGAAGTAATTTGTCTAAGCCAAGCAATGATAATGGTACTTATTTTTACAAATAAATGTAAATGGTATGATATATATCTTATTTATATATATTTATTGATATAAATGTATATTTTAAGGTATTATTTCTGTTTCCATAAATTAACTATTAAAATAAACTGTATGTAAAAGTATTTTGTACTTTCAAGAATTTTAACTTATTAATTAAAAAATCAGTATAGAACTTGATTTAATTTTAAATGTAATGTTTAGAACAGTTTGGTAAATATTTATATGACGTACATAACTTATTTTTATAAATTGATTAATAATAATTATAAGTGATAAACAGAATGCGTTTACAGGTATTTACATAAATCATATTCTCACGGTTTAGGATACTTTTTCTTACATATATAGTATTTACACACACCCGACAATTAACTCTTTACATCATCGTCATAGACCTTTTCCACGTTGTATTGCCTTAACGGAACTAGTAACAGATTAAGATCGGATGAATATCCAACATGTTTTATTTTATAAGTTGTGTACGACTGATCTACAGATTTAAAACGAAAATTTATGAGTTAAATGAGTTATATTTGTACGCAATCCACCCAAAACTAGGTATATTACACCCCGAAGACCGATTGGCGGCTGGATTGCCTATTACAACTGAAAAACCCACTAAAATACGAATACATTCAACGTAATATACGCATAGTCTTAAGGCATTTACAAGTGATCCATTTCGTTTGACCATACGTATGTGTAGTCGCAAAACACGACAAGTAAGTAAGTCGAGAACATCTACCGTTTCTGGAACGCGAGCGCGTAGACATCGATATTGTAGTATAAGTAGACATTCTTTGGATACAACAGACGAGATAAAAAAAAGTACAGGAATGAGTCAGTAAAAAGTGGAGGAAACCAGGAATCATTGGAACCACGAACCTGTTCAGAGGGACTCATTATATTTTCAAAAAACTAAACATTAATAACAATAACCTAGAACCATGATAGAGAAGATTTTAGAACACGTATAAAACCGGATGTTGTTCATAACCGCACACTTTCAAAAAAAGGTCGTCGTTCAAAACTGCACACTTTCAAATCTTAATCCCGCATATTTTCGTCAAATTAAACCGTTCAATACCACACACATCAATGCCCTATACATTTATCTATAATAACATTATCATTTAAGTGTCATACTATATATATATACATAATTATGTCGTAAAGAGTGACTAAAAAATAGGTATTCTAAGATTACACAGTAAATTACTTATATATTTGATCAACAATTTCGCGTTAAAAAAGTACTCAATAACGACAAAAGTTCGATAATCCGAAAACAGTGAGATCACAAACAACGAAGAAAAGTTTACAGATAATAAGAATTAAATCACAAACTATATGTCTCAAATTAAAACACTATGGTCAAAAGGTTTCAGGGGCAGAACTATGATTAAATTCGCTTCAACATTCAACTGTTTGGGCACGAAGAACGGCGCTTTGTATAGGCAATTTAGGGGCATTCGTGTCGGCTAGTATTTCTATGTACATTGACGGGTTTTAATTAATATTTTCAAGTTACCATTTCATTATTCATTAGTGCTCTCTCTTACAGCTGAACTATTTATTATTGTAATTACTTTTGAATTGTATATAATAAAAACTACATACCAACCAAAAATTTTAATTTTAAAACAGCATATGTAACCGTACAATAATTATTTGGTTCTTAGAAGAATAATGCTTTTTATTCATTTTTTTCGCACTTAATTTTTTGTTTAAATTGATAGAAAGATTGATACATGATAAATCATATACATTGTTCGCTACAACACGGTCATTTTGTATTAAACGAATGTGTCGCCGCTGATAATTCATGCCCATGACGACACGCAGTACATGATTAGTATAATGAGCACGGTCGACCACACAAACACACTCACACACGCACAAACATATTCTTACTGTTTTATTTTCGTATTAATTATGTTGTGAATTATAATATTTAGATTAAGTTAACATGTTAGATCGTTAACCGACGGCTGATCGTCTCAATTATTTAACACGGCCGCCGTAAAATCTGTGTCCCGTCTCAACTACCGTATGAGAACGGCTTTAAGTTTTATTATTGTTATATACCTACGTTAATTTTGTTGCTCAAATAGCAAAAAATAGTACCTTTTTTTATTTTTCTTACATTTTTACTACTATTTGTATTTATTTAAAAGTGTATGCGTTAATTTCTACAGTTAATATAATAATACTTCCATAAGCTCGCAGTTCATTTGCACTTTATTGTAGGCCATAATATTTAAAAGTAAAAAATAATATGGAGTTTAGCACAAAATAATGAAACCCGTATAATGCAATAAATTGAATCATACTTCGGAATAATGTCAATTAAAACTCCAATTGTTCTTCCTCATTGATTAGGATATTACAAAATTATGTTTTGTGTCATTTTTCTTCTAGTCCTAGACAATATACGATTTTTATTGTAAATATTTTGTGTGATAACAATTTTATTGTTTACCAACTATTTTTGTTATCGTTTATAGCAAACAAATTACTTACATTATAAAAAGTCCCCTCTGAATGATACTTTTACATGGATTATTGAAATTTTTTTAAACTATGAAAAAGTGTATTTTCCTTCGGTCATTGTTTTGTTTAATATTATGTAGATACTTGATAATCTTATATAATTTGCATGATACCGTTTTGCGTTTTATCGAAAAATAATTGCTCGTGTTTAGTGATCTAGTTTTCATCTGAAATAGAAACGCAAATACATTTTACATTTTTAACTTTGTAATCTATAGGTATGTCATTAAAAAATATTTTTAATTAATTAATTTACGCTGTAAAGTTATAATATTGGCCACGTGTGAGATCACGTAGTGTTTCTATTTTATCTATGAACTAGTGTTCGCAAACAATATAGTATACAATTTAATTGTTAACATATATATATACTACACATGTTAACATAAAATAATTATATAGTGATAGAGTGTAATAATTGTTGATCAAAAACCAATATAAATTAATTTGAATTATCTATTTTATTTACCAATCAATGTCAAAAGAGGAAATAACAAAGAATTTAAACTTAAATTGTGAACAGTAAAAATGTATTGTGATAGCGAATTTTAGTTCAAAAAAAAGTTAAATAAAGTTCTGCTTTACCAGTGTATATTTGGCCTAATACAAATCCCAGTTTGATTTGAATAAAAAGTAAAAGGAGTTATTTTGGCCAGTTATTCATTTTTATAGGAAATATTTAGCCACCTGATTATAATAAACTCTTGTGACAAATTTGAGGGATAAGTACATTACAAACATATCGAAAGAACTAATGATGGAAAAACTGACTGAAATGACATTTTTTTTTATGAAATAAATATGAATTTTTAATATAAGATCAGTAAACTTTGATTTGGTATGTGGTGGAATAGAATATTTATATTACAATTTATTTTAATCTCATGACTTATAGAAGTATACGGGTTTTCGTAATAAAATATGAAAATCATTGATCATGCAAGTACAAATCGAATTATATTAATTTTTAAGAATTCTCTTCGTTTTTCGTAATATCCGACGATTATAATGAAATACATAATAATGTGTCTGATGTCACAATGATTACTAATGATACAACAACGCCCTCAAACATGAAAAATAACAACAGACTGATCTGATTATGCATATAATATGTCTGTCATTATATAAATAAAAATATACGCATTCACAATTTAATTAAAAGATACCAGCTAACATATTCCTTTATATAATAGATTACAATTTTTCCCCGAGAAATCCTGCACACGAAAACCAACGAGATGAGCTATTTTTAATTCTTTATGTTTTTTTTTTTTTTTTTTTTTAAATGATTAACTTATAAGATATTATTTTAAAATGGACAAATTTTCACACATACATAGAACCGGTTTCTTCAAAATACACAGAAACACTTGGATTTATGTAAAAAAATCTTCAATCTTTAAACTTGTCACATTATCATAATTATTTAAATAAAAATAAATAATAATTTAATTAGTCCACATGACAAAAAATGAAATAAACCTTCTTCTTCTTCTTCTTCTTCTGGCTTTTATAACTCTCCAAGAGTTTCCGCCGTCATCACCAAATCACTCCACTTATCACGATCTTGCACAATCTCCCTCCAATCCTGCACTCCAAGATCTTCCAAATTCTTTTCTACAACATCCAACCATCTCTTCCGAGGACGACCCCGTGGCCTTTTTCCTTCTGGTTTCCAATTCAGTAGGTACCATTTTGGTTACTGCATCAGAATTCCGCCTCATGACATGTCCTAGCCATTGTATCCTTTGTCTCTTTATGAAACCATTTATTGATACTATTTTTAATTCCTCCTTCAATTCTTGGTTGAACTTCCTACGCCACTGATCTGTCCTTGGGTCTTTAACCGGGCCACATATCTTTCGCCATATTTTGTTTTCAAAAGTCTTTAGTCGTCGTTCTGTAATACTTGTAGTAGTCCATACTTCACAACCATATGTTAGTATCTATCTTATGATTGATGTATATAGTCTTATTTTTGTTCGTTTTGAAAATAATTTAGACTTAAAAAACTTCAGCAAGGCGAAAAACGCTCTCTCTGCTTTTGTTATTCTCGACCCGATCTCATAGGACCAATCATTTTTAGTATTAAGTAATGTACCTAGATACTGAAATTGTTCGACTTTTTCATATGGAAACGTCTCTAAAACATCAAGCGATGTTTCCATGTCTAATAGTTCCATTAATTTTGTTTTGTCTGCGTTTATGTGTAGCCCTATTCGTTCTGCTGCGTGTTTTAATGCTTCAGTAGCTCTCACTGTATCATCCAATGTTTCTCCTATGATATTAAGATCATCTGCAAAACCTAGCACTTTTATATGATATTCATTGACCTTCATTGGTTGGGGTAGTCTGGTCCTCCAGGTTGGGGGGTTGAGCGTGGGGTTAACAACCCCACCTTTGTAAAAAGTCTTATGTTATAATACCATCAAAAAATCAGCCTCGGACACAGAAAACTGGATATAAGCTAGGAAATAAACCTACAGAAAAATAAAATTTTGTTTTTCTTGGGTAGATTTTTCACTCAAACAACGTACGTATCTGTATTTATCCGTAGATAATGGTGAAATTTGCATGCTATACAAATTCACATTAGTATTGATATACGAGTATACATTTCATCCATAAGCAATGGTGCTCTGTGGTAAACGAATTTTGTAGGTAAAAATTTAATTTAATAGCATATTAACTAAAGTTTATCGACATTTGGAATACTGAATAGGTATGCGTGACTGATTATATCAGAACTCTTATCATATACGATTTATATAACTACGATTCCATGATGGTGGTAGGTGCAAAGCTCATTGGTACATATTAGATTTGACTAAGTATTCAATATTAAATTAATGCAATGACGTTACTTATAAATATATTTTAATGATGATCTTTTTTTTTTTTTTTGGGTAGTACATATGAAAGTTTACAAGAATTTTTGGTGGTACTGTATAGAAAAAAGCTTGAAGAATAATGTTCAAGAAACTGTTTTGAACTGTTATCGAAACTTGTTTTTATAAAATTGTGAAAAAAATTCACTGAAATTGTAATAATCAACCATAAAAATATATATATATATATTATTTTTCCAAAACAACCATATACTCGTAGAAGTGAAAATTTAATTTGATCGAGATGTATTATTTGTATTTATGAGACTATTGATATTACAAATGTTTAGTAACTTAATTCCTCATGTATATAAAATAATATAATATAATAATATGAAACTAAATTATTTATTAATTATTATTATTATTAAATATTTGAACATAATCAATAGAAACATAAATATGTTAGTTAAATTTATCTTAATTTATTCAAACAGCATAATTTGACATAATTTAAATAATATTTTTAAATTTAATTACAATTTACAAACACAAATCCGCCAGAAATTATTTGTTACATTATAAAATGTAATTAATATTACTAGTTTATTTTTATCAATTTTTATGCTATATATTCTTATTTGTTGCCAATTTTCCCATTGTAATAATTCATTACCTTTAGTACATTACATAATTAAAGAGTTGTTTGTACTATACACAAGGAACCCAATTCCCTAAATTTAAAATAACCGTTGATAGGTAAATATTATACTTTCTCTCAAATTTATGATTTAAATATGGACGTAATTATGGGGTTGACAACATAAATATACATAAAGTGGTATACAAAGTTAAAAAAAAATTATTATAACGCCCTTACAAGACCTACCGAGAATAACTAAGTATCTTGACAAAATATATGAAAACATTACATGGCGTCAATTTTTATAAATATTTTTATAAGAATATTCTAATTTCGTTGTATAATAAACTTCAATTGGTTAAAATAAACATGTATTTATTATAAATTTACTAATTTCTTTATTTATCTATACACTTCATTACATGTAGATATTTGAATAATCATCCGAATAAATATATTTAAGTATTTTAATTGAAGTATTTTTTATTATTTTTAAATCAGAAATTTTAACATTACTTAAAATAAAATATATTTTTTTTTTATATTTCAAACATGAAACCTCTCGAGCACGTTGGTAATTACTTTAAAATAAAAATATAACATAATGATACTTTTACACTTTTTCGTGGTAACAGGAGAACCTTTCATACAGCATGATAAAAAATATGAGCTGCACAGCGAAAAAATGAATAAAAAAAAAAAATTCTATTAATTTATTTTATTTTCTTAAATTATAATACAAGTATACATATAACTACACAATACAAAAAAAAAAAAAAAACTGATTTGAAATTATTTGATATTTATAACTGATCCCAAAATTATATGTTCAATGCATTTATTTTTCATTGTCACTTATTTTTTCTTAACATTTATTTAATACATATACAAACTATAAATTTTAGACTTTCATTTTATTGCAATTTAGATATATTATATCATGAAATCATTAAAATATTTCAATATAAATAAGTTATAAGTATGATTTTTTTCAATTAAGTAATATTATCAAACTAATGATTTTTTGGTATTTTTTGACAAGGGCTCGTATATTTCACAATAGTTTGTTTACATGATGAATAGTTTTGAGATGGAAATTCATAATATTATTTTACGAATATTGTTAAAATAAGTACTGTTCAGCTACTACTCGTAATAGCTATCTAAATACTTAGTGTAAATTACATATTTTATGAATAATAAATATTTAAGCTTTATTTTAACTCATCATATAGTACATTCACTTTAAAAATAATTCATGAGCTACCATAATACTTTAAAAATTATGAATATGCAATTCTGGATAGTGTACAATATTACAATTGTAAATAAATACGTGGCCATTTTTATAAATTACAAAATATATATGGATTAAAAATAAAATAAAAATGCTGGCCCTCCAATTTAGAACACGCATTTAAAAGGTAAGCAAATGGTACTGACCCTTCGTCCCTTCAGATATTTTAAACTAAATAAAAATAATTGTATCTCCTCAAATGGACATTTTTTAAGCAGTTAAAAACGTAGAAAAATATTAAAGACTTATACAATATAGAACCAAAGAACCAAAAAAAAATTTTTTTTAAACATAAACATTTATTTTATACTGTTTATTGGTACTAAGAATAATAAAAAGATCAATTATTATAATGGCAAACCCTTGTAGGGATTTCTTTATGAAAAAATGTAGGATAAATGTTCATTTGAATTAATTTTATTTCTTTTTTTCAAGTTTGTTATAAAAATAATAGTACGAATTTGGGGATGATATTTAATTTTTTTTTTTTTTAATATTCTTCAATCAAGCCATTGGCTTCAGTTATTATCGATAAAATAAACAAACAACCTTTTGAGTTCTGATCCCTACGAGCGTTTCGTAAAATGTTTGTCCAAACAGTAAAGTGTATCCGTAAACAAAGCAATACTTGAAGCATTTTATTTTTCCCTCTGCTACTTTCTTAGTACGTAAAAACTTTAAGCATAGGATGGATATAGGAATTTATAATATTTCTTGATTCAACTACATCGTTCCTCTTCTACCGGAATGAAATGTATCCACGCTGAAATAGTTGTGACGCTATAAAATATCGTTGCATCATTTTACAGGCGTCCCAGTGGTTCAAAACATAAATTTAGTTTGTCAAACTTAAAATTTTTCAAACTTAGGAATTAGGCCTACATAATACTTATAATTTTGTCAATGGTTTAGAAAGTATAATTTTTAGTCACTTTTTGGCAAGGCTTGGAATGTTAACTAATTTTTTTTAACTCGTAAAATTGAGTTAATATAGATGTTGTCATAAACACTTATTATTTATTATTTTTATTATTATCTTGTAATCATTTACATATAAATTGATATTGACTTATTATTAAAAAAATACAATTTATGCACTAGAATTTGAATTCACACCCCCAAATTAGTCAAAAAAACATCAATTATAATTGGCCTTTATTGCCAGATTTTGTAAGTTTAGTAGAGCCCAATTATACTGTTGATACATTTCAATATCATACACCTTGTTCATGGTCTTTTTGAGTACAAACACCATCAATTTTTTCCCGTTTTCCAGCACTTTTGCAGCAAACCACGTTATGCCGTGTTATATTGTATTTTTGTTTAGTCGTTAGTAATTATTGCTCGGGCATGTTTTTTATTGCTCTTATTACATTTCATTTTAGATAAATTACCAGCGGCCATTATGAACAACGTGGCTTTGTCATTCGTGTATTGCAAACGGGACTTGTCTTTTCATCGCGAGCAGTTGGCCACGGTCGATCGCACGTACACAAAGTTCATCTTGTACCTTTTTTTATTGTATTTAATTTAATTACTTACGGAATCTGGTACGATTTCGAGAATGAAAAACCAGTCGGGCATCACAATTGCAACGCGAATACTGATCGACAAAATTTTTGTTTAATTGTTAAGGGCCGATGGGGCTAGCCATTATAGGCATTTTTTTTATTATATTATCATTAGTTGTGTCACTGTAGCACTTTTAAGTTTTATTATTTTATTATTATACCTTTAAACCAGGGCTTAAATCAAAATAATATATATTGTTTACCATTATGGGATATTTAAACGTTATAAGCAAATGAGCGTTTAATGTTATAAATAATTTAAACGTTATTCAATTTAAGTGTTTAAACGTTAATAAAATTTTCCGTTTATCATTATTGACAATTAAAACGTTATGAACAATTTAGCGTTATATGTTTAGCGTTTTACGTTATTTAAATTATGGTAAAATTTGAATTCATTTTCAAATGTAGTATTTAGAGATTAGTACTCTATAAAATAACATTACATATTTTAAATATTATATAAATTACCTTTAACGATATTTTCTCTTTATAATTCTCAATACTCTTAACTTATAAATGAAGCAATCATATTTATTGTATAACAACAATGAAATGCTCATACCACATAAAATATGTATTTATTGTCAATTTATAACTTATTTATGGTGTGTTATTAATGTTTCATCGGTGTTCACCGAAATTATTATATTATAGGCCATACGGGTTGCGCGCTGACAATATCCAACGTAATTTCAGAAAGCATATTTATAAATTATAATTGGTAATGCTTATTTATATTTCATTGATTCATAAATTTATTGTTGTTTTAAACATCTCTTTACATTTATTTTATTTAGATTACCTAGTAATTTAAGTTAATTTTACAAAAATAACTATGTTCCAAATCTATTTTACTGATGGTTATAAATATTTTTCAATGAAAATTTATTTTATGTTTCAATCGTTAATCATTTTCTGTTACGTTATTCGATCGTAATTTTAATCGTTTTTCGTTTCTGTTTCGTTATTCATTATCCGTTTTCACCGTTTAACGTTTACTGATATGTTACCTGTTATCGATTTCAATCGTTTTTTGAAGAGTTTAACGTTATACTCATAACGTTATAAAAACATTTTGGTGCCCTACTTTAAATTGCTTGTCATTTGCCATATGGACCACACTAGTTGGTTTTATAATTACATTATATTGATTGTGCCAGTCAAAAAATAACCTTGGTGAATTTTTCCATGTTTATTGAACATTTGTGTACCAGAGGGCCGTCATGATATTACTCGTATACATTTTACAGCTGGATTATCCGACAACGGTTTACTGTTAACATAGTTTACAAACTGTGTTTAATTATGATATTATTTATTATTTTTGAAAATCGTGTTATTATTAGAACTCTAATACACGTGCATTTACGGAATTCACGTGTATCGTATTACTTGTCAAATCCAAATCCAAAGTAAAAACATATTACCTAATCTTAATTCTACAAAAATAGTATTTCATTAAATCTTTAACACAAAATTACCAATTTTATCATTATGAAAAAACGGATATATATTTTGAGCAAACACGTATTTCACGTGACAAGTGTATTAAAAGTTCATAATTATACAGAATACACAGCCTATTTTATTATTATTTTACTGCGTAAAAGAAATATCCGAACAGATATCCATGCTATAATATATTTTCAAAGTAAATTCCAATAATTTGCTCAGAATCGCAATCAACAAAGGATTATGCAAATAATATAGAGGCGTATAGAATAAAATCTATACTCTAAATGTTATCAATTCTTATCGAGTTTATACGCAGACTATAACTATATTATAGCACGTTTATCTAGTCGTCCAAATACACCCTGTTATTCATTTATGTCAAATCAAATAATTTAATAATAATTTCAAATCAAGTTCGGATAATCTAAATTGATGCTCAAATGCGTCCGCCCGAAAAGTCAGCGTCAATCGATTTTGCCACAACACAAGAGAAACTCACCAGGTCAGATAACCTGCAATGGGTAAGCTGACGTTCGATGAACTTTCTGAAAAACTGCGAGTAAAAAAAAAAAATGTCACCGCTTCTAAACTTTCAATAATTGTTCTCGACTTTCGAGTGCTGCTAAAATCCGTCACGAAACACAACGCTCGCAACAACAACAACGTCGGTCGGTTAGAAAAATCTCGATAAATCATCCATCGCCTGTCCCTTCAGCAATCGCTGCACAAGCCATAAACCAGGTTGGCACCTATCATCCGTTTTCGACCGTATCGTTCTGCCGTCCAACGGTCGGGTCATCGACAGTCACCGTACGGAGGAGAATTTACATCGGCACCACTCGAGACGTACGTATTTTCCTGTTCGCCGAGATTTCGTTTTAGATTAAAAATCACAGCGATAACATTTCACACCCGAAAACGTGTTAGATCATTTCGATTGTTCGTCGTCTTAGGAAATGTAACGCAGCTGTACGTCGTTTCAGTTCGAGACGGTTTCTCACCCGTCCTCCACATAAACACACGCGATTCCGAAACGGCGAACACAGCATTTCAACGATTGGTTTTTTTTTTTCAACAAATCACCGAGGCCGAAAAATGATTAATTTTACAATTTTTTCGTTGGTTCGGGGCTGCGACGAGCCGGACGAAAAACCATTTCGATTTTCGTCCATACGAGACGTGTCGCCCACCCGTCACCTTACGCTTTTTATTGTACTTTTCCGCTAAACGACGTACATCCAGGGGTGGAACTAAGAAGTGGAAGACGGGGATTCCTGGGCGTAAAATTTTAGAGGATGTAATTTTTGTAATGATTAACTACTGATTTGATATTTTTAACTTTGTTAAATACCGATGTTAGGTTAAAACTCAACAAGTATGATTGTATATTAATTATTAGAAAAAAATTCTCGAAAAGAATATTTGATTATTAGTCTATGGTAGGGTGTAATTTTAACATTTTCCCCGGGCGTAAAAATGTCTAGTTCCACCTCTGCGTACACCGAACAGCAAATGTTATAACGGACACCGACGGACGAATAGGACTTTAAGCTTCGTCATCCCTAATCCTCGACTCGAACGTCCCGAACGCAATTGTATTGACGGTACAACGTTGCGCGCCCACGTATAATTTTTCGTTACGGAATCGGACACACAGCCGTTCCCACCTATCAGCTAAACCAAGGGCGGCCAATTTTTTTTTGGCCGATATCTATCCCCGGGAGTACACTATTGACGGTCGACTGGTACGTTTATTTACAAAATCTGTAAATACGTATTTTTACAACGAGCATAATTGATGCGAGAGCAGTGGTCGAATCGCTGTCACAGTTGAAGAATCCATCCAGTGATGGATTTCACGATGGTGGACAGTTTTTAATCGTTAAAAGGTCTCTCGACACCGTTTGCGTTTCAAACGCCTTCTGGGATCACCTGAAACATTAAGAAGGACATATAATCTTGAAATAAGAGGATTTCAGTGGTCGGAGATAGGTTTCAGCGGATGTGTGTGTAAAGAGTCTTGGCTATTTCTTTTACTGTTGGAGAGGTCATTACGGGGTTTTTGAGACAAAAAAAGAGCTTTTGACGGAGACATTTAGATTAAAACGTTTCGATTTTGTTTAAATTCAAAAACTTGGCTGAATCTCAGAGTTGTATTACATCTGTACAAAGAGTTTTAAGTGGAAAATTTTATTGTTTAGATCGATGTGTTTGGAAGTTAATAGGAGTCACATTGATCGGTTGCTGTGAGCAATTTGTTTGGCATGCCCAGGTCAGTTGCTGGTCTAGACGGAATCCTAAATAATAATCAAAATATAATTATAAAACAATGAATGTTTTATTAAAATTAAATAAATTACGTATAATTTTATTGGTCCAGACATTACATTTCGTTGTTGGTAATCTGGTAAACAATGGCTGACTAATAGTTGAAGAATTTGGAATTATATGTATAGTATATGGATTTAAATGGTCATCAGAAAGTGTTTCTTTGTCTTTAGATTTTATGATTTTCATGTGAGAAAATATTGTTTTGCACAAATATGTAAATCCAAAATATGTTAGCAACTGCAAAGTTACACTTTTCTGTGCTCGGTAGATTCCAAAAACTGTAGTCAGAACCTAAAGCCTTAAGGAATACAATTGATTTAATTTGTATGATCTCCGATTCGATTTTCATAGAATTTATGCCGAGCGAATTGCTTATTTGCATACAAAATATTTGCGTCAACGATTAGCATTCGATTTACGAAACGGGAATGTCATCAAAACTGTCAACAACTATTACTACCACCACTATTAACTTTCACAAGCGTGGCCATCAATAAAAATATATTCATTTAATTAATTTAATTAATTTAATTTTAATTTTAATTTAATTTAAAATAAATAAAAAATGAAAATAAATGATCAACTTTGAAATCATTCACAATCGACCGTTCTGTGCTAAACGATTCCAATTATAGTAATGTATTTAGCGGCTATAATTTTTAAAAAGTTTTCCAAAAAAAATAAGAAAGTGATTTTCCATATTATTTTACAATTCTTGTACAAGTTGATATCAATGAATATAACAGCAATATTATAAACCATACAAACGATGCAATTCGATTTTAATCGGTCAGTCGAATAATTGAATAAAATCATTTAAAATACATTTTCGATTTCATTCTGTACGAAACATAATGAAGTAAAAATTTACTTTATAAACCTTACAGAAGATAAAATTAAACAATTTCGTATTCTTTTAAGTTTTTAAATGCACATTTTTCACATTTTCCATTTATTATAATTATATATTAAAACATTTTTATGATCGTATTTAAATCATGTTTACAGCTAATCAGTATACAAGTATTCATAAAGTTATGTTTAGTAGTTTAATAATTTATGAATCAAAAACCGAAATTAATGAACTAGAAGAATATTATTTTTTTGTTTTTCTCTAAAAAATATTGATTCTCTTTAATATCGCTCTAATTAGGCAATGCCATCAAGTTAACTAAATCGAATAAATCTGAATTATTATTAATTTTCATTGTGTGTGAAAAATACAAGTGTATGACAGATTGGCTTTAAATAAATAACAACATCTATCTGATTTCTTTTTCCGAGTAAGTACATATACTTGGAACGTTATTTTTCAGTACACCATTGTATTGATTTGTAAAAATACATCCAAATGAGCTTAAAAATAAACACTATAGGATTATAAACAATACACCGTTGAACTGTGACAACTTGTCTTTCTTTCTCCGTATTTAATACGATTAATACTCTTTTAAATTAAATTATTGTGACCTATAATAGTACTTTCACATCCAATGAAACAATAATGTATAAAGAATAATGCTAATTACTTCAAAAGTTCTATTGTTAACTCATTATTTTAACAGAAAAATTCACTGCTTACAAGTTTTAATTTTTTAAAATATACTTTTGAAAATGTATTCAATTTTCATTAAGTTAAGCTGAACCAAGTAAAAGAAAAAAGTTACCGATATTTCAAAATTTAAATTTTTAGTATTAAAATTTTTACTCTTTCCGGTGGGATACCGTATATCCATCTCAAAAATCTCATTTTTGTTACTATGCTATGACAAATAACCCACCTTCTGATATATTTTTTCCCTGTAAAAAAAAAAAAAAATAGATTCAAAAAACTTAAACCACATAGGTTTAAGAGCACGTTATACATATTGTTTTCTTAATATATAATGGATATTTAATATAATTTGACGTTATCGGTTTCATGGAATTAATTTTTATTATTATTATTTTTTCGTCAAACGGTCATTCGTTATTTTATCTTTCTAATATATCCGTATAAAATCTATAAATATGAAATATATTATTACACATATAATATATGATATGATTTTATACAATACTTTCAAAACCATTTTATTTATGACCGTTTGACTGTAATAACGTAAAAGATAGACGTTCAATTTATAACACACCGTGCAGGAAGTGAGTAAACATTCGTACACGAAACAAATTATAAATTATATTTTCATTTCATTAAATTTATTTAATTTTATGAAAATACTAGTAAACAATAAAACAAGTTATGTTTACACGTTTAATATTATTAAAAATGAGTAATAATATAAATAAGAGGACCATTTGTCAATTATTGTTTGAAGAAATCCCTTGTGATGAAATCATTTCTTGTGACGAATCTGGTGATGACAAAGATTACTGTTTGCCTTCACTACTAATAAATCATGTTATATATTTTCTAATTCTATTTAAACATCAGCAATTATTATACAATATAGATAACTTACAATGTCTTACATCTTAAATTTTCTAGTCTGCTGGTCTGAAAATCGCATACCAAGCTATAGACAAGAGTACACCACGAACACGTTTTTCATTACATTTCAAGCGTGACGGACGTTTGCACATAGAACGATATTTGTTCTGCAACTTACAACTAGGACGAAGTAAATTATGGATATTTCATCACCAGAGTCTCTTTTTTACTTTGGAGGCAGTCATCGAATGTGCGCTCGATATCCACGCATATAGTCGTAGCACATATCCATGTACACCGAACCGATAAATGAGACGAAATGTCAACATACTAGATCGACTAGCCCGTTTTCCAAACCGTGTCTTCCCTCCATTTACTCCAAAACCTCTCACATTCACGTCCAAGTTTACCATCTATAGTAGACTCACAGTCTACAAAACCTCACACTTCTAGACAAGACCACATTTCACAAAACAAACGAATAGCTCTAACCTCGCAATTCGACTGCCGAATGTTCAGCTATCATACGGCTCCAAATATGAATTGAAATTCTTCTCTAGGTTACCGATGAGTATAGCACTGTAGTATTACGAACTTCCTATAGATCATGAATCTTGAATTGCTAGCCACCACATCAGACTTCTAATGTCAAAGAGATCGTTCTCTTGCCACGTTGTGAACAACATGTGTAGCTCTATTCCCTCCCCTCAAGAAAAAAAACTTCACACTTTAGAATACAACAACTGTTGTTCTCAAGTACTCACATCTCACACACTCACTACCAGGTTTTTCTCCTCCTTATATTCCCGAAAAAATTATTAAAAACATAACCTTCCCTTTTATTTCTCGAAGAAATAACCTCACAGTTCCAAATCAAATCGAACCCTCTGTGACTGTGAACATCCACCATATAGTTCCACAATAGTTCCATGCCCTCCAAAACCTCACACATATGGATATCAGTACAGTTACTCCTCTTGAAAGGTGGTTACCGACGATTGTAACTCTCTGGTAAAACAAATATTTTAATTCAAATATCGAATTGACAGCTACCACACGGGATATAAATTGTCATAGATTTTAATTTTTTTTCGCGTCGACAACATCGTATATAGCTCTTACCCACCCTCCACGAATGAACCTCATACTTCTATACAACAAGATTTTTTGTGACTTACGAACACTCTCCGTATATAACCACAAACGGGCTAACCCTTGCCGATCAGCCATCTCTGCTCAAAATTCTGTCACTCCTCAAAAAATATCTCTCTCTACCGCGTCCTAGTATATACCACCGATAAAAGTCTCACACTCTCCTAAACCTCACACTTACAAACAAGACCACAATTCACCAAACAGACGAGAAGTTATGGTGCGACATCTCTTGAAGGTCCTAAATGTCATCAATGTCGAATTACTAGCCACCATACGGGACGTATGAGAACAAAGAGTTAGTACTCTTGCCACGTCATAAAAACCGTGTGTAGCTCTGTCCCCCCCCACCAAAAAAAAAAGAACATCACACTTAAGAATACAAAAATTGTAATCCTCTAGAGCTCACACCTCGCAAACTCACTACCAGACAACCCTTCCGCTTACTCTTTCAAAAAATTCACTATAGACATTAGCTTATCGTCTCGTGCATCGGCCCAATAATTTCCAGTGATAAAGTCATATTCGATTGGGTGTTGCACAAACTCTGACTAAAATCAATACCATAAGGGTTACAAATGTTTCAATTTAAGTATGATTTATAACGCCCAATCATCTAAGCTCTCCAAAGCTGTACTGAGCTCGTTCACTTCCCGTCACTGATATCTACTACAAATAGCCAATTATTATTTTTAAAGATTATATTTGATATTGAATAATAAAGTATATATGTGACTTGCAATAATTATATTATTGTGGTTATTTATAATAAAAAAAAGTCCGTTGCCATGTTTAATACGTATTGTTTTTCTTTTCTTTCGAGCCAGTCCTATAGTACTTTTGTTAATATGTTATACATAAGTTTAAACAATTTATGTTCAAAAACGGTTTATTAAATTATTATACCTAAATACGTCATTTAACTGCTAGTTTCCATTCACATTAATAATCTATACCCATACCTGTGGTCCTTAGTATTTTATACTAATATTTTTTAGACGATGCACCACGTAAACAATTCAGGGGCTTTGTTGGTTTTTATTTTATATTTTAATTAGATTTTATAGGCATGTATACATGCACATTAATATATTGACTAGTACATTGTTATTTAATATTGATTCTACATTTCTTAGAATGCTTTCTATAAGTTATTACAAATTATATACATATACGAGTATATCCCAAATTTAACAGTTAAACAATAAAATAAATAAATAATAAACAATAAAAGAGCAATTGTAGACTTAAAATCGATTTACAAATAACGTTCAAAACGCTTTTTCGGCCGTTTCATTCAATTTGCATTTGAAAATGAAATACACATAATACATTAAAATTATTTTAAGAACCGTTGTAGAAGGGGTTCACCCCATAAGAGTTCCACTGTGGTGATCGGGTAAACTAAAAAATTATTATAAAAAAATATGTATTTGTTAACAATTACTGAGGTCATTAAGATTAAAATATCAATAAATTAAAATGTTAATTAAATTTTATTATTTTTTTAAACATATTTCAATGTGTATTTTGCATAAATTACGTAAAAGGTACATTTTCTCATCGTCAAATAAAATTGTTTAGTGATATAATGTAAATTATATATAATATTATTATTTTTACATTTTATTGTCATACCCAATAATACCTAACACTTTTTGTACGGTAAGACATATATTATCCTACCTATGATAATTTTTTTTTATGATTAATATTTAAATTATTTTGAACACCATGGTTCTTTTATACAATAAACCCATATTTTAATTGTATATATAATTGTATCATATTTTTTCTAAAAAAAATTATACACGTACAGCCAAAATGTAGACTTTTTTCAGGCCTCCGTGCTAAAAAGATATAAGAAAAAATAGTCTTAAAAATCATCAAATATTATATTTTATATTTGATACTATTTGAATACGTATAATATTAAAATATTAAAAAATTGTCCAAGGTATTAATAATAGGTTAGGCTGGCTGGCTGTCTAACCTTTGGTTTGGTATTAAATTTTAAACCTGTTTTTCAAACCAAAATCATCTTATCGATATTTTAGAAAAAGCTATGGAAATATAAAATTTACAACTCTCTATTAAATGAAAAAAAATATTTTAAAAATTATAACATCAATAATGAATAGTGATTTAATTATTCAAATTAAATGTCAAGTCTAACAGTTGTTATTCGCAACTATAAACGATAATTCAATTATGTCGAAAGCCTGTATACCATACATTTATCTTTCTTTTTAATAACTTTCCGTCATTTTCCACAATTAATTAGAAAAATGTTGGGAATTTCGTAAAATAACCCCTTTGAAATATCAGCTATACATCGTTTCTTATCAGAAACATCTAACAATTATGATAATCGGAACAATCTTTTTGGTCGAAATCGTGTGCTCAGACATATGAAAAATCACAAACACACACACCCACACACATTATGGTAAAACCGATACGTTCCTCACTTCACAAGTATCTTAAGAAACAAAATTATAATGATACCAGAAATTAAAAATATATTTTACCTTATCTCATTCGTCGGGAGCTGTGTTTATTACACCTGAAACCCGTACGATAGTGACGTGTTATTCAATATTTCGTGAATTATTATATCTTAGGTTAAATTGTAAAATGCGCATACTTTTTTTTCAAGGCGTAATCGTGCATACAACAGCTGCACAAAGGTTTATCTTCTTGTCTCATTATGTATTATATTATACGTTCAATTGTGCGAGTGATATGAGAATAGCCAAAATCCTTGTCCTTGTTATAATAATTTTCCTAGCGAAATGTATCCATAAAAAAAATAGTCTGTTTTTATTCTATTTTTCATTCCCTTACTTATTTGCAATTTATATCATGTAATCTGCAGGTATATAAACAAATAAAATAACATGTTAAAAAATAAGTATAATACATTGTCCGTAATGCAATATATTCTAAATACATAAATATCTGTATCTTTACAATGATAATTATAATTAGATGATTTATTTTTAAGCAAATAACAAGTGAACATTATACTATGATCAAAGCCAACTTGTCCTCAATACGTTTTATTTTTATTATTATTTATTATTATTTTTAAAAAAAAAAAAAATCTGTTTTTTGCATGCATAATAATTTGAAAATAAGTATCAAAATAATTATACTCGACTTATATATTATGTCAATCATAATTACAATTAATAATTTATATTATATTTTCAGAATGAAAGACAAAAATGTATTTTGCTATCAAATCAGAGATTAAAAAAAAAAAAAAGAACTGAAATTTAAGGTCAATGAATAATGTTTTTAATAATTTTATAAATACTAAACAATACTAATGATATTACTGTGAAGACCTAATTATAATATTACATTCTTAGCGTTTTTCATATATACCATATCAATGTTATTTCAACTTCTTATACGAAAAATGATTTTTTAAAAAATTATTTTTATTTTTTCCCAAAAAAAGAATACAAGGTTTAGTAAATTTTTAATTGGCCACCATCTTAGTGAATCTTGCTAAATTGTTTAATACGATTTAAACCAACCGCTGAGAAAATAAATGCGGCCGCTCATCCGAATTCAGCGTAGTGTGATATCATTGTTATAAATAAACATTTTAAAACTAGCTGCTAAATAAAGTTGGTATCGCGAATTACAGCAAACCAACAAGAGCTTCCAGTTGTACCCATTCACACTTATCACATTCCTTAAAAGGGTGTTTGTGATATCTATTAATCCAATACGAGACGAGTTTCATATTATATCGATACAAACTTTAAAAACTAAACTTACTAAATTTGCGCTAATACTCTATTATTAAATACTGTTGTGGATTGCAAATCGCAACTGCATGGAACGGTTGTTCAGTTTAATATTTTAAAACGTCCCGCGATACCCATCGTTAATTAACTCTTATGTATTTTGCAAAATTAAACAATTTGAAATATCGTAAAAGCGTTGATGGCGTAGTGAATTTGTTACTAGGATTATCCATGAAAAACAAATCTATACGACGGCAGTGCTTTTTGTACATGTCATATCCAACGTTCAATACTATGAAACTTGTACATTATTATCATGATTAATAGACTGTACTCTTTAAACAATCCATATAAAATCAAAACATCAAGAGAAAATAATTTTTCATTACAATACTTGAATCAGTATATACTCAACGTAAACTCATAAAAATAGTTTTCTTATCACAGTTCTAATATTTATTCTGTTTCTGTTTTCCGAAATCAATTTTTAAATAAAGTCTTCTGCAACCGTATTAAAGTGGGTTTTATACACTTTTTGTTCAAAAATGTATATGTAATAATAAACTACGACGGTAGGAGTATATTGAACGGCTCAAACGAAGTATTCATCGAATCAGTTACAACAAAATCTATTCAATACATCAGTTTGAAATTCAAATAAGTTGCTAAAAAAGAGCTATGTATACTATAAATATTTGATTCGGCTCATTCCCAATTCTTTTAATAATATTTATTGGCACGAATCATAAGATATACCGACGTCTTCTGCTACTTCTCTAATAGTTAATCGATGATTATTTCGAATAATTTCTCGAACACGAGCAACAGTTTCATTTGTTTTACTGGTCGATGGTCTACCGGGTCGTTCGTTATCCTTGACGGATGTTCTACCTTCCTTAAACCATTTAAACCACTCAAGAACACTCAGAACATCATCCTCCAAAAGCTTGCTGCAAAAGTTCAAAAGTTTCACTCGAACTTTTTCCTAATTTAAAACAAAATTTTACGCGCACACGTTGTTCTTCTATTTCTTCCATTACGGAATTCGCCACACGACTGAAGCATGTTTTTGTAAAAATAACATAAAATAAATATAAATATTGTTATCGTTTTCAAACCAACGCTCAAATCCTCGTTAGAAGTTACTTTATCAAATGATATTATCGGAATTTCGTTATCTTAACTGATATAAATATTATTAACGCAGTCCGGGTATTTTTTGATCACACCTCGTATATATATATGGAACAATTTTAACTTTCAAATATTGATATAGCTACTGCTCTACATTTTCTCGAGATTTAATAGTAATTAATTTATATTGGATGAGTATAAAATTAAAATCTTAATTGATATCAAATGTCAAATCTGTATACTATATAATCGCTTTTTTCCCTCTAGGCTTTTTATTATTTAATTATAATTAAGAAACTATAACTCTAATATTACTTCAAAATATTTAGAAAATAATTAATTTTGAAAATTTCAATTTACTGATCACCATTCGAAAAATGAAGGACAACATCATACCAATAAGGAAACAAAAAATAGAATAGTCACACATTTTAACTAAAAAAAAATATATGATTCAACAATATGGGCAAGTAGAAAACTATAAATGAAGTCAAACGTGATGGAAACAGTATTACTCTTTAAGCACAGTACATCGTTTAAACCTAAGTGTACACCAAAACCACTACAAATGTATTCAATATCTCAAAACCTTAAACTTTATAATTAAAAGTAAGTTAGAAAATAAACGAACAATATTACGTTCGTAACAACATGCGAAAAGAGAAAAACAATTATTAACCAGAACCAATTTTTAATATTTAAAATAGGCATTATAAAGCTTTGTGATTAACTTTTTATTGAAAGCCATCTTTAAATGTTGTTTTGTAAAAAAAGAGTTAAGAAATGACAAGATGCAAGATAAATTAATGATAAAAGGTTTTTAAACATAAACTACTACTCGAATACCATAAGTACTGAATTTAAAAACTTATGTATTTTGTATAGAAATTCAAAAAATTTAATAAAATTAATAATATATTTTATACGAACATCAGTAATCAAAATAAAAAATATTTCATAAATAAATCTATAATTTTTCATGTAATGATAAAAAATTTTTTTTTACAAAACGTATAATTATTTAATAAAAACTAAGTATAAACACATTTCATAGTTAATCTATCGAAATTTTACATATAAAATGAAATGTAATATGTAAATTCGGATTACCAACAAACAATCTTATTATACATTTTTCGCCTTGTATGAAAAATAATTCATCATAATCACATCTTCAAATGCGAATGATACTTTAATATAAATAATTACGAGTATATAAATCGCGTCCTATGCTTGTAAATCATTGATGATTCGAATAAGTCAATGTGAACTTAAATAATAACTATTACAATGTAGTATTTACATGTATAATGTGCGCTGATTGAATAGCATTTCCCTTTATGTTATGTGTGAAAGTTGAAATAAATTTATTTTCATAACGTGTTATTTGTGTTAAAAATATTGTCTAGACCCTTTCGAGTGTTAAAATGTCACGTATGAAAGGTACCACCATGTATTTTTAATAATGTTTATGTTGACAACTGCCATTGAAATCTACTAAAACCTTTATTTATATTTACTTTTGCCGTAAAAACTGTAATTTGCTATTCATATTTGAAGTTAGGTGTCCATTTAAGTTCTGTAATATTAAATATATTTCCTAGGTTTACCTAAACGTTGTATACAAAAATATCCCATGTTGATAGATAAGCGGGCCAAAAGAACCAGTCCGGCTTCCAGAGGACTAAGAGTTAGAAATTAGCATAAACTTTAAGTTTAAAAACCGTAAAAAGTTATTCCAACTCAATTATTGCTAACAGCTAAAGAAGTGTACTAAACGATTTTTTGTAGTATTTTATGCGATTTTTTGTTACACTTTGTTTTAAAATCAAAATACGATTTGCTAAACCAAGAACCAGAACATATCAAAATACGTGTTAAAACATTAATAAAATTAACACTATATGTAATGTGCGGGGATGGATTGCTCTATTGATCTTTTAAAATTGAAAAAAATGTTTCATAGCTTTCAATTCCGAACAAAAGCGGTCGAGTGTATCAGTTTAAATTTTTAAATATTTTGGATAGGAGAAACATATTTAATGAGGTAGATTGAACTTTTATTACATAAAAAGAATCTAAAATTTATGAAAATAGAAAATTAAATTAGAAAAAGTACCTAAAAATAGCACAAACTTCATTAAATCAATTTGTAACTATGAAATTTCTTTAACTAATTATATAACTAATATCGTTTTGAATATTAATTCTTTAATTTAAAAGATTATTCAAATACTCAATTTCGTCAAAACATTATTTTATAAGTCTTACAAATCATTTTTGCGACTTTTCATTATTATTTTTTTGCTTTGGCTACAACGAAAATCATATAAAATATCTTGAATAGATACAATTTACCACCTTTAAGCATAAAAATTGAAAATTTTATAAATTTTTGGATACGTCAATGTGGCGGATTTTTGTTATTTCTATAATTTTTTTAAGATTTAATGCTTAAAAGATCTTACATTTTATTATTGATATTGAACTCAATTTTTTTTTTTATTACCTGGTGTATGTGGGGATGTGGAGTGTAAAATTGTTGGTTAAAATGTCTATGATATACTTCTACACCGTTCGTAGATCAAGGTTCGTCTTTTGGATGTCCTGCCATAACGTAGGATTAAATTTTGAATCGGGAATTGTATATGTTTCAAGAACGTAGTTGGAAATTAAAAATCTGACGTTGGGTAATCTGATATTAATTGTGTAAAGGCATCTTTTACTTCTTTTGGAGGTAAATACGGCAAACCAAAAAAACTTTTAAGCCAATTGCCAATATTGGAATTTTTGTTATTATACTCAAGTAATAATTGTTTGTTATTTTGAATGTGCCAAAAATAACTTTGAGCTAAATGAAAAGTACAATCCACAATTTTACAATCGGGATAAAGATTTAGTAATGCATTGTGTGCGGATATCTTAAAATGTACATGGAACTCTTTAATATTTACTTCTTAGTTAAGCGTATAAACACAAAGATCCTGAATTGTTATCCACATTTCATTATACGTTGACTGACTCTTCAAAAAAATATTATTTTCGTGTGCGCAAACCAGTTGTATATTTAACATAATCGTGTGCACAAAAGAGTTTGGATTTTTCAAGTAAAAATTATGAATAATGCGCAAACAAGTTGCAGCCGTGATGGATTCCATGCCCAGCGATCCACACTTAAAAATAAAACAAAATTTTTGTTAGATTATATGGCCAACCTCCTCGTGGTATCTACTAATGTAATGCTAATGACCCAAACAATAGGACGCAATTATATATATTATTAAATTATAACAAGGAACCGTTTCAGTTAGTATTAAATTAAAACAGGGACGCGATTCACCTAGTTTTATGAAAATTTGACGCAATTCACCTACCGCTGAAAATTTGTACGCCATAAATAACGTGAGTGATAAATAATGTGCAATATCAGTTTTTGCTAGCACCTATAGTAATTTCAACAACGTGTCAACATATAAACGTTTTTGTTACGTAAATTTGAAGTACCATAAATTACAATGCATATGGTAACTATATGTTTCTATAAATTCAAATTCAAAGGCTTATATATACAATATATGAAATGCATAATATATATTATGCATAACGAACACATACAGTACGTATTATTATTTTGTATACGAATATGAAATATATATATACACTCAAATTCTTGGAATCGTTAAAACAAACGATTGCGTATAAAACGTGTAAAAAATCATAAAAAATCTAACGACACTGTTCATATTATTTAAGAATCGAATTATAGGTGTTTTTTATTTACACCCAAATTTTATTTTATTTTATTATTATAATAGGTAAATTTCAAAAATCATTTTAATATTTGTTTCCGACTATATCTATATTTTAGTTACTCAGTTCAAGTATTATATTATAACAACATAGAACAAGGCATGTTGTCTTATACAATTATACGTAAATAATATACAGTGAAACCTCCTTTAATGGACACCTCTAAATAGCGGACACCTCCGAATAGCTGATGTTTTTATGAGAACGGGGACATTTTCACTACTTTCATATAAGAAAACCCCTAAATACCGGACACTCTAAATAACAGACACTTTTATGACAATTTAATTTTTATTTTGACAATTTTTATCGTAAATCTAGAATAATCATTGAATGCCAATTTAATCTAATCTTACTACTATGTATTATAAATTATTATACAATTATAATTTATCTTATCTGTCCATTGATTCATCGCGTCAATGAAACATTTTTCTGAATTACGTATGTTCTGTAAATTTGTATGGCTATACAAATTGCCATTATTTTACCTGCAACTTCATGTTCAATAGAAAGATCTTTCAGATAACACTTTCTATATTATATTTCTCATTTTTTATTCGGTATATCAATCTTATAAAATAAATTGTCATTATATTTTTAGTACATTACGTCGTTTGGCTGAAAAACAGAATGGGAAATGAAAGGTTAAGTAGTTTAGGTCTGATTTATATTCATCGACAAAGATACGAAATTAAGGAATTTTTTTCACAGCAATTAGAAGGTATTATTGAAAAGTTTAGATTGATTTCTTGGCGGTTGGCATTGCTTTTCAATGATTAATAATGTATTTATGTAAACAATAATATACATTTTTATTAGAAGTAATAAATAAAATGAGTTATGTTTTAAATAACCCCCCTCCACAGCTTATATTGGCACTAAAAATATTTTGCACCTAATGAGCTACATTTCTGCGAGCGTGCCTGCCCCTCCCCCTCTGAATAGCGAACACCTCTAAATAACGGACAAAATTATGGTGACCAAAAGTGTCTGGTATTTAGAGGTTTCACTGTAATACAATTTAAAATGTATGTGCAATTTATCTCGTAGCCCGTAATGATTATATTCAGTTGAACGATAATTCGTCAAGTGATATTTTTGAAAATTTAAAAAGCTCTGGATACACAAAAAGTTTTAAATACACTTCGTTTTACAATTAGCTTTATTCTAATCAATATATTTTTAACCTCTAATTTCTGGTGTAATTTATTAAATTATAAATATATATCCATTATTAAATATTTATCCTTGATTAAAATGCATCCTTCGAGAGTGTCTTCTAATTATTATTTTATCCAATATAAAACCAACTTGTATTGATTACAGGTATTCTATGAAAATCCTATTAACATTAAACCCAACGACAATCGAGATATTTAAATTAGTAATATTGATAAAATGAGATAAAAAATAATAGTCTTGAATATTCAATAAAGAATTACAAAATTATTAATCACGTGTAGCGAATACGTTTAGTAACTTAATACTTTTAGATCATAAACAATATTGTGGAACCCGGGTTTTCTTTCTCCATGTTTCTAACATTTGATAAAATTTAGCTTAAATGTACTTTATTTTTGACAGATAATGCGCTTTACTAAATAAACAAACGATTACAGGCAGCTTTACAAAAGTGATAGATGTGTACGTTGAAACGTATCAACTTGTCTATTAGTGGCGTCGTTTTGTATGTTGGAAAAACAAATTAACACAACAATAGTGCTCTACACATTTTATTCAACGATTTTATAGGACCATTTTGTGAAGGTTCAATGGAAAAAAAAAACATAATTATGTTTTCGAGGTGATTTGTCGGCAGAAGAGAATTCCACATCGCAACGGTATTAAGTATCATACGTCTAACGTAGTTTTACTTCAATATTTTTAATTTTTTTTTTTTTCATTTTATTCCAAACATCACTCAACAATCGATACTGTAGAGGAAAATGGTGATCCTGTTTACCACGGTCATAAAAGAACACACACATTCCCAAAAAATATCGAGTGAAAACTAATCCAGAGTTCAGTACAGTTTAAAACACATGATCACGTGGTAGGGAAATAATTATAGATTAATATACCATATAATATGATATATTACACCATATACCGCGTAGTTATATAAAATACCATCATATGGACATGATTCGATAGCTGGACCAATGTAACGTATTCGGCAATAATCGCGACAGAATGGTCTTAAAATGTATTAATGAGTTCAGTATATATTGTACAAATTATTATTACACAATTATATTGATTTATAATATAATACAATATTATTATAGAAAAAATAAAACTATAAAACGACGTATGAAATCGTATAAATTGTAATTATTGTTTTTAAAGGGACTTATCGCAAAACGATGTTGTTATCCTTATTATGTTTCTCACACATGTGCCATGGTGGCTATAACCACGTACGTCCGGAACGATCGCAGACGACTGTATATAAATTGATTTTGGAACAAAATACTTATTAAAAAAAAGGAAAAAATAATCAATAATAATAATGATAACAATAAAGTGTACAATATATTTCATGTGAAGCGGTTTCCTCTTATATAATAAATGTTTATAATTTTTTTTTTTTTTCATATATATTACACCATAGTAGTTCAAGGATATATATAGTTGACAAAGTACGAATGACGATGGGGATTGCGATGTCGTGACAATGACGGCAGAAAGGATGCTACACACAGAGAAAATCCTTTTAAGTACAGCGCTCGCTAGTTGTCAGGTCGGGTTAATTAATTATACTACGTATAGTATAATATTATAGAAACAGTATGTTGCATTTTTGGTTAGGTTAGTAGTATTACTATTAGTAGTATTATTTACAGAAAAATTAGAGATGCCGATCGGTAACGTTTCCTAAGTGAAAGAATTCGCCGGTCGAACATGGTTCGAGTGGAACGTGAGGTGTTATTTTTGTTTACTGTCGACGAACGCAAATGTAAATAAGCAGCTAAACGGCAGTGTGTCGAATAAACAGTCGCTGCTGTTAATCCAAGAAACTCGTGTAACAGTTGTCTGCGTTGTACAGCGTAGTTTTCGTACTATTCGCGGTTATTGTTGGTTGTTCCTCGTTTTTACAATCAATTATCATTGCTATCGAGTCTTTAGTTTCGCTCGCAGTCACTCGCAGACAACTGTTGTGGTTTTTGAACGATCGATTTTCGGCCTCGTGAACGTGTTTTCATTACGTCCCATCGTCATACGTGCGAGAGACAAAGATAATAACATTCATGGTGTTTACATTAGTGTATGCACCGCAAGTGTAAGTGGTAGTAATACCTGAGCGTTCTATTATGTTCCGCGCGGTACTCTCAACCCTTGATACGGTACGATAAAGTGCGTCTTAATGTTTTAACCCCGCGAGTTACGTTCACCGCAGACGAATAACTCTTTCGATTCAAATGTTTATTATCAACGTAACGAACGTACGTTTTAATTTTAACGCACATGCACCATCTATGTATATGTTTAGGTTATAGAATACGTTTTGTTTTTAACCGAACTATTTCAATTACGGCGGAACGTTTGCTCGTTATTATATCTATATTATGACGGAAGGATTTACTTGAGGACTCGCAAAGCCTCGAATATATTATTAATATAAATAACGATGATCATCCAATTTATTTTTCACCCGAATTTTTAATATTGTAAAAACATTTCTTTCTTTTTCAAATATAGATAAATTATAAATAATTTAATAATACACCAATCCAATATCTAATGCACTCCTGTCTTGAAAATCGAATTTCATCATTAATTAAACGTTTGATCGAAAAACGCAAGTACAAAGAACAATGATTATTAAGGATAAATTATTATTTTAACGACATAAAATATAGACGCATTATAGTCAAATCACTGTTTTTCTTAGGTTATTGGTTTTTAATTTAGAAAACTTTAATAGCATTTCACGAGAACGGTTTTCTTTTCAAACAATTTGATATCTATATATATAAATCTCATGTCACAGTGTTTGTGACCATACTACTCCAAAACGGCTTAACCGATTTTAATGAAATTTTGTATATATATTTGGTAGGTCTGCAAATAGGTTTTTATCTATTTTTTATACTCCTGAGTGGTATTGTTTAATAAATCATAGTTTAATTTAATAATTTTTGACCCGATCGATAACTGCGCAATTGAAAATGAATTATTAAACGATACTATTAAAAACTAAAAACTGTTTAAACTTATTTTATTTTTGGTATTAAATGACGGGTATTGCATAAATATTAAACAATAAGATCCCGCAACAGGTGCTAAAACAAACAAAAATGTTAGTTCGAAGGATTATTATGCGTATGGGTTAGACGCGATCGGGACAACGTTATTCTACGATATCGTGAGCTTTATCAACAATTCATGGTCGACATCTATTTAAAGTTAGAGATCGAACGATTACAATACTTGCGATTCAATCAGAAAAAGGTACGTGTGGAAGATTCTCAAAACAATTGTTAGATATCGGTGATGTGAAAGTTATTACAGATGAAAGGGGATGCATACAATTTCCGACCGATATCTGCACAATTATTGATTCGCAGGATGCTTTCACTGACCAGATATTTTTTGCAATGTACACAGATAATACACAAATCATAAGTGGCTGGCAGAAAAAGCAATTTTAGCAGCAACAAATGTGAACGTCAATGAATTGAATCTCAAGATATAACATTTGTTACCAGGAGACTTGGTGTTAAACAAATTTATTGATACAGTTTGTGATGTTACTGAAGCTTTAAATTATCTAACAGAGTTTTTAAACTCATTAGATTTACCAGGCATACCACCGCATAATTTACAACTAAAGATTAGACCTCCGGTTATTTTGCTTCATATGTTAATTTGAATCCACCATAGTTATGCAACGGCACGCGATAAGTCATTAAAAAATTAATGAAAAACGTTATCGAAGCCATCATTTTAAATGGCAAATTCCGAGGTGAAAATTTATTATTACCACGAATCCCTATATACCCACAGATGTGCCAATACAATTTGAACGCCTTCAATGTTCAATTAGATTGGCATTTGCAATGACTATCAATAAGTCGCAAGGCCAAACGATGTTTGTCTGAGGCTTAGATTTGAGCACATCATGTTTTTCACTCGGACAATTATAAATGGCGTGCTCTCGAACCATCCAGTTTGTTAGTGTTGACGAAAGATGAGATAACAAAACATATTGTACACTCTGTTGCATTAAGGGATTGATATTGTTTTTTACTAATATTGTCATAATTAGCGATATATATAATTCTAAAGGATCAATTTTAATAAATTATTAAAAAAAATAAATGTTTGATATTTTTTCATTTTTATATTTCATCATCGTTCACAGCACTCCATAACTCTTTCGTTTATATACCACATCCTTACACACCTATATTAAATTAGTTTTTTTTTCTAGCAAAATATTCTTTAGAAATAATTTATATGACAAAACAACGTTTATCGGGTCAGCTAGTATATATATATATATATACATAGATACATCTTATAATTTTAGATTCGATTCTGAGTGAAACAAAGAATATATTGGTTTTAATTGGATGTGTTTCATTTTTTTTTTTTTTTTTTTGTCTGTGTGCACGATTTTGATTAAACAGCTCACTATTAAACGGTTTTTTTGGTACATCATAATTATATATTATTTTGTTACACACTTATTATTTTGAGTCTATGTAAAAGATATTAACCAAAAGTATTGTTTCCATCAATGCAATCATAAAAAATTCTTATAGAAAATGTCGAATTTCCTAACAGTTTTTTTTTTTTTTTTATAATTGCGAAAAATTTTCTAAAAATAAACCATAACGGCTTTGGTTTACCGTTTTTCGACGAAATCGATTATTTTTTTCATAATTCAAAAATAACATTATTACAGAATACTTATAATATCACTGCTTACGGAATATAGTAAATTATCAAAAGATGTTTTAAAAAAAATTTAAATTTTCATATTTTCTTAGGTATTTATGAAAGTGTCGATTAGATAATCTTTATTTGACAGCAAGTTTTGAAAATATAATATAATAAATATACTATTATATTATTATATTATAAATATAATTTCTGGTGTAAATCTATTATTGAAGAAAGAAAAAAATTGAGCTAAATATCAAGAAAACATTTACAAGCGTATACAATTTATATCTTGACTAAACGATAAAAATCACGAAAATTCACTATATTATTATAATCAATAATTCATAAAATTTTAAATTTTTGTATTCAAGGCTTGTTAATTGTGTTAAAAGATTTTTCATATAATTTCCTTTGAAGCTGAAGCAAATAGATTATTGGAAATTGCAAAAATGATTTATTAGAATTACAAAATAAAATTGTGACGAAATTGTATATTTAAAAGAATTTCCATAAAACGATATTAGTTATTTAGTTAGACACTTCATAGTTTCGAATCATTTGAAAAAAGTTTGTGCTACTGATAGGCAATTCAAATTTTTACTATTCTCAATTTTACTTACTCTTTTCTTCTTACGTATTTATATTATTTCAATCATCTGTAGAAATATAAACCAACCCACTAGATTTCATTCAGAATTATTTTTTGAAGAGCAATGGTATTTAATGGAGTCTTACTTAACCCAAGAATTTTGGCTTTAATTTTCATATATAGTTAATTTTATATAAGTTTCAACCCAGTTACCTCTTATAATATTTGAATAATCTAAAAGTAAAAAGATAAATCGTACATAATTAAAATTCTTATGCGTATAAATATGGGCTATATTATATATTAAATTAAATTACTGTGATATTCAATTTATAAATACTTTTTAAGGGCTCTTAGAGGTTTGTTATTTTTATTTTTTTTTTTTTTTTTTTTTTTTTTTTTTAACAGCTGTATTCATACTTAAAATATTTTATCAATTAGTTTCTCCAGTTTTCCTTTAATTAAAATAATATTTTCCAGATAGAAGTAACACTTTACAACATTTTAAAATCAATGAATATTTGAAGTCTTAAAAAATGATGCATTCACGTTACAATTAAGTTCTTATGAAGCACGAAACATTTACGAAATATAGGCTGGGTTAGGTTAGGAAAATGGGATTCGGAAGAGTAATTTATGATAAATAAATGTGTTCGGAGAAAAGTTGAACTTGTAACTTAAATAGAATATGGAATTGATTAAATCGTTCTTAACAAGATTTTTAGTAAAAAATGAAAAGTTATTGGAAGCAAACTTTAAACTTCCTATACAGTGGCATCATTTGGAGAGAAGGGCAACTCGTGCGTTTGTCACAGTCCAGAGTTTGATTATTCTAAATTCGGTACATCATCAAAATATTTAAAATATTATTATTATACCTTTTATAAAGCTATTAATGTGTCATAAATCAGAAAACTGGGACGTGTTACAATACGGTTACTTATGTACAAAGTATAAATCATTATACTTTTGAATTGGATTAACGTCCCCCTTCCACCACGCTTATCGGCACTTAAGTAGAATGAGCCGCCAAATCGGCAATTTAATAAGAGCTGCATGACCGTCCTACTCTAGAAAAAACTGAAATGACGTCACTATTCCTATACTAATATCTACTAAATGAAAACTTAGTAGTAAATCAATCTTCAAAAAGTTTTGGTAAACCGTGCAAACATTTTATAGAACCAAATAATCGTTAAAAAGTAGGCAAAAAAAAAATAAGAAATTCGTACTCATCAAATGAATTAATTTTTGCTGCGAAACCCACTTTTTATACTTAGGTTGAAAGTACCGCAGTAGATATAGTCTCCCGAGTAACCAATAATCCCCCAACCATACAATACAAATTAATACTATATAAAAATCAAAATAAATCTATTATTATAAGTTATACAGACGACCAGACTCTAACACTTTTAATGAATAGTATGGTAAAATATGTATACCATAAAACACAAAAAAGAACCAAAAATACATGGGACTAATACAGTGTGTAAACACTAATTGAAAACACTCAATATCTCAACGCAAAAACCTGTAGTTTGAAGTATGTTCTTAACTTGATTATTATAGCATAAAAATACACTTTTTTATGGCCTTTGAATTTTTTAAACTTAATTAGATAAGTGCAGTACAGCTTTTTTTTCTTAAAAGGCAACCACATATTTTAACCACTTATTGTTTTTATAAATTTTTAATGAATTTTGGTAATTTAATTAACTTTCTTAATCCAAAATTGACGAAATTACAGCAATTAAAAAAAAAAAAAAAAAAACGGTTAAATGCACACGATTTTCATAGGTACGTGAAGTTAGCAAAAAAATTCGAGCACTGATTTCTGCTACAGCACCATTATTTAGTGCTCAATTAGTAATATTCAATCCTACCGTTTTCGAAATTAGTGCTGTGTTTCCCTCCGAGATATGGGATTTCCTGTATTTCGTCCCATTGAGTACAACATCAGCACCAAAATTCGCGATAGCACTAAATTTTAGTGTTCAATTAGTGCTATTCGATGGTTTCCAACACACCAACTAGACTCCCTCTTCCATCATACAAGATACTGAAGTTGAATATCGAAACATAATTATTCCGACTACTTATGTTGTACACAGATCCAAAAAAGTAAAATAAATAAATAAATAAAATACGAATATACCACTACAAAAAAATACATTCAACGCTCCGTTCAGAATTTAAAATTGTGTTTTTATGATACACTTCGTACCATACTGGATTGTAGATACTAGATACATTTTCATTTTATTAAAATTATAATTCGTAATTAAAAAAAAAATAATAATAACCAAACAGAATATATCGATTATTCTTTTACTCTGAGATTGAAGAGTATATGTAATGAAGACACATTATTTAAATGTTTATGAAACATTTGTTGTATTATCATACCAAATCAACACACATATTCTTACTACTTATTAAAAAAAATAAAAAAACACTGAAAACAGTTCATAGTATATTTGAAAAATTACACTATTTATAATATTCTTTTATTATGACGTCTTAAAAAATATATAAATATATCAGAAGAAACAAAATAATCACTTCAAAATGAATTCAAAACAAAATAAAAACCAACTTTTACTATAAAAACGAACTGATAATTAAAATTTTGACAAAAATGGAGTAATATCGATGGTAAAATGAATATCTCATTTAAAACTTACTTTGATATCCTTAAGACAAAGACAGTGACAAAATATATCACCTATTCTTTTTTTTTCAAAAACATAAACGAGTTTTTTAATTTTCACCATTGACATAAAATAATGATCATTGTAATATGCGCAATAACAAAATTCTCAGTTCAATCTCATCATGTAATATGACAAAATTTTGGAACTTTGTATCTGATAAAAATCGTTGTACCAAACATATTGCATGCATTTTATTTTATCTACTTTAGAATAAATCAATTCCTATATCGATGTAAAAAAACAATTTGAGGTTGAAAATAAGCGCACCGTCATCGTACATAGAATACTATTTATTTTTAGTCAATAAGTTTAAAATCGACATATAAAAAACAAAATAAAAGATCTCCTAGGTCGGTAACCAAAAAGTGTAAAAAATGTATATTTTCTGCCAGGAACCCAAAACGATTTCAAACCTTAAAAATGCGATTTTCAAAAAATACTTGTTTTAGTAAATCTAAAAATGGTAACATTAGCTCAAAAACTCAAAAGATCGGTAATGCAGTTTTGGCTCAATATAAAGATTATATAGATAAATATATATATATATATTAAATTGATTCAGTGAAATAAAAAAAGAGCAACAATTATTTATAACATGAAAATGTATACGAATCAATCAACCAAATAAGAAACTTCTGACAGTAAATAATAAACAAGGGCAATAATGATTTAACATATACGAAGGCACATCTATAAAACAAAAAGTTACTCAATAATTTAATGACTCCAAAACTAGATATTTACTATTTATTTACAATAAACAACTGTTTATTTTATTGAACACGGACGTTTTTATTTTATGGCCAAAAAATACTAGTTAAAAAAATAAAAAACTTCTCAAAACTTTTTTCATACAATAGTAATAACATAGTTCTACGACTGTTTGTTAGTTATCGACTAACTCACCAAGATTTACAATGGTATCAAATTCGAGACAAGTAGGGCTTGTATGATTTCAACAATTTATTTTTACCAAACTTTTGGTGCTGATTGCTTTTCATATAATAATTATTAATTTATCATTTCAATTTCCTTTACACAGTTTTTTTTACTCACAAAAAATCACTTTATTCGCCGAATTAAAAACTATAATGCTAATGAATTAATAAAATATTTCTTGAAACAATTTCCTATTTATTTATTTTTTCTATTTCACGCGAAATTAAATTAATCTTATAATAATTTATGACTATAATATTAAAGTAATAATTAAGAAACATATGAGAAACAGATAGTCAATATTAGTAAATTTAAATCAGTTTTCAGTTTTTTTTTTGTAAATCAGGACGTTCTAATAGGTACCTATAACGTATCGATAATATTATGGTCATCGGGACGTTGAAATCCTTTTATGGAAAAAATATTCAGTTAAGCTATTATTGAAAATGTATAGAAAATTACTGATAGTCAATCTAAAATGTCTGTCAAAAACAATATTAACATTTTCAAAAAAAATTTTAACTAATAACATTTCATCGAAATATCATACCGTTTTTAATGATTGCCGTCAAATGCATTTTAATAGCTAATATAGTTTAAACAGTTAAATTACTGGTCTGTTCATCCAACAGCTCAAAGGTATGACTCCACACTCTAAACAACAAAAACATTTAGATTTTTACATACTATATAGATACACACGTCATGTCTTAACTGACAAACCACATCTATACCTTACCTTATACAATTTACAAATCATAATAATTTTTGTAATTACAACACAGTTAATTATTTCGGTAGATAATATATTTTAAATTTGAAACCTCTTAACGCTTTACAACGTAAAACCTAACCCTAACTAACAGTAATTTAATTTTTTTTTTTTTCATGAAGCACAGCGATATACATTCAATAACACCTACGTTTTTGTGATATTAATTTTTATTTTTATTACCATCATCAGATATCTGAAACATATATAATAAATCTATGACGATAATAAACCAAAATTAAGCAACAATTTGTTATGTCTGGAAAAATACTTAGCCAACAAATTTATTTCTCTCTGTCGAATTTTTGTATTAATTTTTTCATCAAGTTAACATTCGCAATCCAAAACGGTACATACTGCTCGCTCTAGTGGTTTTTTACGTTTTCATGACGACTCAACGCTAGAGCAAGGATATGGAATAATAATGAAAGGATTATACTTATTTTACTTGCAATAACTAATAACTTAAAGAATTATATTTGCTTCATTGTCTCGGATCGTATGCTCATGGCTCATAACATATACGAATGGAGAGAAAAGCGTATCAATACTTCATCTAATTCATAACTGTTAACTATATCTGACAATTTTGAATAAGTTATATTCGTTAAATCGTTAAATACGAGTACATATATTTTCAACTTATGTATACAATTTATACTATAAATGCGCCACTTGATGAAATATATGTTCTTATGATAATGAATAAAATGAACTATGCTGTCAAGGGTTTTTATAAGAAAAAAAAAAAAAAAAAAAAACGAGATGCAGAAAATAAGCTATTGAAAGTTATTTAAAAAAAAAAATCTTAAGAAATTTAAAAGGTGTTCCTGCCTTAAGGAATGAAGTATTCGTAGAAATTATGGCTTTTACTGTCAGTATGAGGTATTAAAATATTTAGAAGTATTGGACTGTGTGAACTGTGACCGTTATCTGATAGTAAAAACTAAATAGTATGTTTTTCACTCAAATTTTGCAAATACAAATTTACCCATATGTCACAAAGTCGAATTCATCGTTAACATCAAGTACTGCTCCCACCCAGTTATTCGTTTTCCGTCCAGTTGCTCTGTGGATATATCTTCAAACATGCTGCTAACGAGCATTTCAGAAGTTTTTCAAGGCAATCAATATCTAGGCATTTGTTTGGAGCACCGAACCACGAATAATCATGAGTTAAGGTACGTACACGAAGACAATATTCTACCAGCCTACCTATTTGTAGTAACAGCATTATCGTATAACGGCAAGGGCATTTGTTTGAGACAGAGAGAAGCTACTTCAGAATATTTTTCAAAATAATGTCATAATTGTTATAAGAAAATTCATTTTTGACCCAATTTTATTTTAATAAACTTGACATTTTGATATGAATAATTGATGACCACATAAAAGTTTTAGATTCTTAATCTAGTAAAATACTTTGCGAGACTTTAACTACAGGTTTAACATTTGGAAGTTTGGTGGTAGAAAAAAATCAATAAAATACTTGTGGTTATTCTCAAAATCATTAGTTTTCTTATATTTTATAAATTCATAAAGTTTTCGTTCGATATAAATTATAATTGTGAGTGTATGTAAGAAATGCAAGCAGAGAAATAATACATTCTTTCTTATTCTTTTATTTTTTTTCAGTAAAGAAAAAAAACAATTTTAATAATTGATAAAATGCAAAAAAAAATGTATTCCAATCTACATTTTTCGAGAAAAACTTCATGATAATGTAAATAACGAATAAAATAATAAAGACGAAAATATCGTTTCTATAGTAGGTAATTATTTTTCGTTATAATAATGATAACAAATTATTATTAAATTTTATTATTGTTAAGTTTCGAACCTTATATCCCTGTTGTGTTTATCTATAGGTTATCAGCAAGGGGTTCGTAACTTACAGCTCAAAAATGGTAGTTATAAACGCTATAATATGCTCATAAAAATATTCATAAAAGTGCTTAAATATAGACTAATAATACAAAAATATGAGGAAAAAAAAATAACTCTTATTATTAAATTATCGATGGCGTCGCTATATGATATAAATAAATATATAATTTAAAACAAAAGAAGAAGAATTAATTAATTATTAATAAAAAAAAGTTTTAAATGATATGGAATTGAAAGACTTAAAAAATCAAAATAGCAAATAACAAATTTCCAATTATGCAAAAATAAGTCAGCAAAATATAAAAAAAGATATTGGAATAGTTTTCAATAATTTCTAACCATTCAAACTGATCACGTGAGACAGATTTTGACGATGTTTACCAAACAATATGTCCTGTTAAAGAAGGCGGAACATTTATGAAATATGATAAACGGTCTAGTAGATATGGACCAAAGGTTACAAATCAAAATGCAAAAAAAAATGTTTGGCAAATGATATAAATACATATTAAGTCTCATAATGACGTAAAATATTGAAAACATTAAAAAACAACTACATCTGGTGGTAAATCAAACTGACTGATAAAAGGCCTTTAAGTGATCTGGCAAATAAAATAATTTGGTCTACTCAGAAAAAAACTATCAGTTTTCAAATTCAACTGTTCTTTTTTTCTTGTCTATTATTATATAAAAACAAAAAAAAATAATACAAATAATAACGAGTAATAACTTAATACACGAGAATATTTTAAATTATTATATGAGGAACACATTATTTGGCTAAGTTATTTATAATATATACAGTGCTCGAAAATTACCCGTACAATGATTAAAATTTACATTCACAGTACTCGGCAAAAAACCTACCTACAGCAAAAAAATGTAATGACTTTCACACTTTTAGTCTTTAGAGTTATTTATCAAAGTAGTACACAATTTGGTTTTAGAAAGTGCTATGGGTGTCAATCACAATGTATATGCTTGCTTCATTGACTATCAGAAGGCTTTCGATAAAGCTTAGAGCTGAACATGATATAAAACTATAAAAATACTAATAAAAATACTGAGTGACTGGAATGATGATCAAGATCAGAGTATAATACAAAATTTATACTGGAACAAAACTTCAGCTATATGTGTACAACCAGAAATGTCATATGATATTTCAATAATAAGAAGAGGAATGAGATAGGGATGTGTTCCTGTCATCACTCCTATTTAACTTATATTTGGAATTCATACTTGGAGAAGCCTTGGGTGAAGTTAATGATGACATAAAAGTAAATGGTGAATGTATCAATAATATAAGATACACCTATGATATAGTTGTATTCGTGAATATGTCAAGCCTTCAAAAAATTGTGAACAGAATAGTGGATGTAAGCAAAAGTTTTGGGTTTTCTCTTAATATAAACAAAACCAAATATAATATATTATGTTGATTTTGAAAAAACAAAATACAAGAGAAAAGCTATTAACTAAGGTTATTATTATTATTATAGCTAATTTATATTGAATATTAACCCAACTGAGTATGATTTACCAGGAAATTTCAAGTTTCACCGACTAAAGTTAATGAACATCAGAATTTTATGTATTGATTATCTTTACTCTACATGATTAACCTAAACACAATGATAAGATACATTAAAAATTTTTATATCATTAATGAACACATTTTATTCTACAATAGTAACTATCAACACGATTAAATCATCAAAAATTAGTTTAGCTTATTGTATACATAATTAATTTTAGCATTATATCCTTTATGCAAGAATATTAATGTAAGTATATATGTTATATTAATATAAAATTAACATTATATATTTATAATTTAGGCATATTTTTTTATCGAATGTCAGTCTGTTTTGAACATACCTAATATTTAAATATAGGTAACCCACATTAATTTTAAATTTGATACAATAATAAAAGAAATTATATTATTATTTAGATTGGGAGAAATTGATACAATTTATTATACAAGGCACATGACATAAATATAAAATAATTATATTAAAAAAACAAATAATAAACAAATATGAAAAATGTAATAAAAAAAAAGTCAACTACCAATCAATTAAACCAAAAACAAATGATGAAAACATCAAAAACTAAAAATGTACTGTCACATTTTTTTTACATAGACTTCACTTTTAATTGTTTCATTCTTGGAGCCTTTTTCCTTTGTTGACGCTTCATCTCTTTCTCTTCCCACTTGCGTTGTTTCTCTGGATCCTCCTGAATAAATTAATAAAAATCAGATTCATTCCTTTAAAAAAAAAAAATAAATAAATAAATTTACTTTTAAAATTCGTTCTTTTTCTAGTCTTTTCTTTTCTTCTTTTCTTGCAGCAGCAGCTTCAGCTCTAGCTGCATGCGTTGTCTTTAAAAATGCTTCTTCTACACGTAATCTGTTTTTTTCTGCTTTAATCTTAGCCTCTTTACTAATTCTTAACCGTTTAATACGTTCCATACATTGAAATACAAAGGACATTAGAGGATAAATGGAACTAATAGCTTCTTGAGGATCAGCATATTTATCAGTAGGAATAGTAAATGTAAACATTAATACTTTTTTGACTGCTGGTAGTTTAGTGGGAACAGTTGTTTCACTAAATTAAAAAAAAAAATGTAATGATAATTTATTTTAATTATATAGCTAATTTAATTTAAAATATATATTTTATTAGTTATATATGCCTAAAAAAATAATAATAAATACCTAAAAGTTTTGTATAAGTATTTTGGAGAGTATTAAAGTAAATACAGAAAGCAGTATCAATTAGCATTCATAAGAATAAAACCCAATTATTAAACAAGTAATTTAGGCAGGTTACAAAAGTAAATACAATAAATCCAGTTTCTTTACATTATTTTATGTAAATATATAAGGAAAATGAAAAAATTATGAATAAGAATGAGTAAAATATACATAATTTCTGTGATACTAGAGCACAATTTTTTTTTTTCAAAGCCAAATTAAAATACTAGAACTTAGAATTTAAATAGGTTTGGTTTTAAATTTAATTATATCATTAATTCAAACAGCTCGCTACATTTCCAATACTTCTTTTAACATTTTAAGTCTGCCTTTATTGAAATTGTTGTAGAATTTAAAATTAACATTAGGTTAGCAAAATCGTTATAATCAATGTTTAGTATCTGTAGACAGTATTCTAACAATTATTATATTTAAAAATAAAACAACTTACTCAGTTAATTTAAGTCCTGAATATCTATCGGAAAAATGTAAACAATCTATAACATCTGTATATTTGTTAATATAGTTGACAGTCTTTGCATCTAAAATAGTTGAAGATACCTCTCCTAATTCACTATGTACACTAAAACTATCCATTAAACCATAATTGGCTCCAGGTTTACGCTCTGGACAGAATACACTCTAAAAGAAAAGGAAAAAATTCAAATAAGCCCAAGTAAAAATATCATGACAATTTCTTACAAGATCAGCCATTTCTTTTGAACAGCGAGCTGCTGTTTTTTTAGACGCCACACAAAATACAAATGTATCCATATCTTCTTTGTTCATGTCAACTTTAATGTGTACTTCATCCTTTGCAGGACGCAAAAATTGGTTCAACATTGAAGCTAAATCTTGCCTCTAAAATAAGCGTTGAACAAGGAAAAATAAAATAAGGTTATAAATTATTGTATTTATTTAAATGATAATTAAAATTATTACATTATCAAAGTTTATTTCCTTACCTTAATAAATTTTAATTCAACCAACATTCCTTCACAGCACGTACGGCCACTACACCACAAGGTATAAGTACTTTCAGTTTCTTTGATTAAACCACTGTTTTCTATTTCAATTTTACCATCATCTCCTAAATTTTAGAATGAAATTATTTTTCATAATATACAAATTATTTAATCTAATTTAATCTACTTATGTATACAAACCAACTAAAGAGAAATTATCTTCTAATAACGATTTGTGAGTTTTGAACCATATATCTGCTAATTGAGCATTTTTTGATCGGCCGTAAAAAAAGTTGATAAAATATGTAACAATTCCCACAATCAACAATGATTCCATAATGTAATTTGACCATTTGATAGGAAAAGGTACTGGTACTGATGCAATGGTTATTTTAGGATCCTTGTCTTCAACATGTAATCTTTCAGTATCGAAACCCTCAAATTCCTCTTCATCATTGAAATGTTCAAATTCATCATCATCCTGGAAAATAATAATGGTATGAAAATCAATATATTTGTTTCGAACAGTGTTCGATTTTAAATATACTTCAACAGTGATTTCGGATTCAGCCTTATCGGCAACAGGAGAAGGTTCTTCCTTAGTTTTCAGATCAGCATCAGTTCTGGGCAGTTCCTCAAACTCTTCAAACTCATCAACTTCTTCAATTTCAATCTTACAATTAGATAAACATACCAATAACGATAACGATATGACTAGAAAGTACTTCATTTTAAACTACTTAAAGCTAAAAACGGAAAACTAACAAAATTAACAAAAAAAATTGTCGACCAAAAATTGATCAATTTATTAAACGAAATCGGCACTTATCTTATCTAATAATGACTGATTTGGAAGATTCTTTTTTCATGGAAGAATACATATTTTCATTTTATCTCCATGGAATAGTATACGCCCAATTCGTTTTCGGGACATCGTATCGTCTTCCGCAAACCAATTGTTCCGCGTTAAAACCGAAACGTATTTTGGTGGGAAGATGACTGAGGCTATTGCTGTCTTCTTCTTCCACCACGTCATTTGGTCCACCGCAAGGTAGGACACTTGCCAAACAGCGGCGCAACCAGAATTTATTTTCAGATGATTGGGGGGAGGGGTTATGCATTTGATAAAAATGTAATTTTGGATTAGTGTGTTTGGTGGAAAGAATGAGGTTAAGTTAACTAAATACTTGGGGAGTCACAACCCTCAACTTCCCCATATTTGTGCAGTTGCTTACCAACCACTTGAAAAATAATATGAAATTTTCATTTAAAAAAAAAAATATCGTTAATATCTATATACAATATTTGAATACGAACTAAGCATAAAAATACACAATTTCCATTTCTAATCATTTTTTAATTAAAATAGAAATCGGTTAAAAAAAAAAAATGTATTTAAATATTTCTCGAATAATTGTTACAACTATTTGTAGTCAACAACATATTGAAAATATATAAGTACCTATATGTGACGCATGTGACCGTTTTATACGAATGAGTACCTAAGTATTATATTTTCGTAACAGCCCGACAAAATATGTTGAAGTTCTCAGACTTTTTTTACACCAGAGAGTGAATGAAAATGATTAAACATACTACACTCTTGAACACTTTTGTATGCATTAACCTGAGCTTCTGGGTAAAAGGATACAAAAAAGTTATTTAATATATTTGTAAATTTGTTAAAGTAACTATTAACCTTTTGTAGGGCAACCTAACCTAACATGACAAACTTAATTCGTCTAAGCTTTAAATATGCATAGAAGTAAATGCAAAAACTATTCTTATTATATTTATTATATATTTATAAGTTACTTATTCTACTAAGTACTATTCGATGTTTGTTTTATATACATCTATATAAAAAAAAAAATTCTGTTTGGCTAAATACGAAATTAAAAAGTGTGTTGCTTATTTAAAGACTTGTGACACAAAAAAACAATACGCATGCATCAATAACTAAATTGGGAAGTATAAATACTCCATATCAAGCATAAATATTTTTGCCAACACTACAGATTAAAAAAAGAGGTCACCAAATAAATGTTCAACTAACATAAATTTCAAGACAAAAATCATTGATAACTTCAGGGTCCAATAGAGAACAAACGGGAAAATCTATAGTTGATGTAACGGGACAAACGAAAATATAATTTTAGGCAACTTTAGTATTGAAAAAAAAGCACTCTACATTTGAAATCGTAACAAATTTATTATTGAAATTGTGTTCCTTGTAGTTCTCATGATTTTAAAAAAATATTAATAAAAACCTCGGAATCAATAGATAATTAGATAAATATTATTTACTTATAAATTATAAATGTTTAAAACATAATTGTTTATGTTCCAAAAAATAAAATGTTTAATTTTAAATAAAATTCTTATTTTGGTAATAACTACTTATTTGACAAGTATTACATTTTTCTTCAAAGAACATTGTATTAATTCATTTTACAACATATTGTGTTAAAGATTTTTTAATATTATTAATTATAATTATTGTAATAATTATTATTTGATCAGTAAGTATACAATATGTAGGTATACACTTGGGATAATAATTTTAGATTCTGAGTGAAACAAACTAAAAATTTATTAGTTTTACCATGTGTTTTTTTATTTTGGTTTAAACATTTATTTAATTTGATATTCATTAAATAATAAAAATGAATTTTTTATGTATATATAGTTGTATTATAAACGTATTCAAGAAAATATATATTATTTTTTGTTTCTCTACGACAATGTTGTACTAATAGAAATAGTTTTAAATATACTTAACATAAATGTATTACAAGTTATGAACTCTTGGATCCCTACACGAATATAGTAAGTGGCAGTGGCGTATACAAAGGGGGTATTTGGTAAATTGATACCCCCCTTGAGCCGTATCATATACTACATTATTATAGGAACATAGGTAAATCGATAATACAATATGAAATATAAAATAATGCACAATACTAATTACATATATACAGGTTAACATTCGAATTCGAATAGGTCTAGCGTAAATAATTTGAATATTCGACCATTCGAATATCAGTATTTGATGCTAAAATACAATACGTGACGAAAATTATTCGTTTAAGTTTTCACGTAACACAAAATGTTTAATAATAATAGGTATTGTAACATTGAATACTGATATTCGAATAGTCAAATATTCGAATAATTTACGGTGAGGCTATTCGAATATTCGAATATACATTACATCTCTAGTACAGGCATTATGTATACATATTAATTAATTAAAATAAAAGTTTTAGTTTGTACGTATTATATATAATATTTAATATTTATAATTAACACCCCCCTTCAGAAAATCCTAGCTACGCCACTGGTAAGTGGGACCAATTTTTTTTTTTTTTAATATACTAAAAAAATAACAAAAAAAAATCAAAAATTATTGTGTTTCTTTTGTTATTGGCGAAATAAAAACAAAAAGTAATGCAAGGAAATAAAAAAATTATTGCGTATGGAAAAAATTTTGAATATTTTTGAAAAAGAACCAAAAAGAATAACTGATGTGTCCTGGATTATTAAACTTATAAATACATTATGGTACATTTTTTTAATAAAATAAATAAAATTAATAAAAGGTTAAAAGTAAAATTTAGAATGTTTTTAGTTTGTTTTCTTCTTTTTTTTTTATAGAACTATCAATTTCAGGGGTAAACCTTAGCACTCGAATAAAAACACTTTCTCATATTTATTTTAGGGGATTCTTATTGATTATTTATAAGGATTATAAATTTATAAAGTTTACGGCAAAACAATTGTTTTCTTGATTTATCCAAATTCTAATTGATCCCAAATTATACAATAATTTATTTTTTTAATACATATTATATAATTTTGGGGTTCTAAGTCTTCAAATTTATACTCAACCATATCTTATTGTATAAGTATTCTTGACAAATATTTTATCTTATGTGATCTTCAAACATTACAGTAAACCAAGCTCCACTTATACATCGTTTACTGAGTACATCGATTTATCATAGCTTTCAGATACATATGTATATCGAAATCAAATCTTTTGTCACCATTTTTTTTTTTTCATTAACTTATCCGTTTCCTTGTCAAAACAAAACACTTCATACACTTCTGTCTTAGGAATATTTCCTTAATTAATTAGATTATTATAAATTTAAATATTTATTTTTGTAGTATTATTATTTGATATTATTTATTTTATATTCTAAATGGCAAATCAGATTAATTTTAATTAAATTTAATATCCTTTGTAGTAACAAATGTTAGTATCAGTTATTACTGCTGAGTTTTCAATACATTTGTTGACAATTTCTGTACAATTATTTGTTTTAAAAATGTTTATTTTATATTTATTAATGAATATTATATATCGTGATAGTTAAAATATTTAAAGATATTATATTTATGTATAATCTTATCAATAACGTATCTTATCCAATCAAAGTAATTTTAATTTATTAGTGACTGTATACTCGTAATTATCAAATAATAAGATACTTCTATGTAAGATTGCCCAAGTATTTTATTACATTATTATGGTATATATTGACAATTTTGTCAAAAGTAAAAAAAAAAATAATATTCATTTAATATTTAAAAAAATATCTGACAGTATAAAAATATACGTACGAATCTCTTATAGACTCTGGACGGAGTTCAAGGAATGTATTTTCACTTATAGATACCTTTGTTGTTTGTTACACTTTAACAATAAAAGCATTTGTCATCCTGTTTAACAAATCTCAGGCAAAACATTTTATGTATGTATGTACAACAATTTATTTTTTTCAAAAAGTAAATAAAGTGCTAATATAATTATTTAACTACTGTAACAATTTTGAGTAAAATATTAAATAATTCAAAAACCACGGCAAAGGTTTTGTTCTGCATTCATTGTGTAAACTGTATTTTAGTATATTTTGTATATATATATATATATATACGAAACATAATACAGTTGAAAATATTGATTAATCGCAGTTGTACGATGTTGTGTATTTCTTTTCGCGCTAATAAATTACATCCCAAATAGATTACGGACGTATACTGGTATAAAAACTATTCTTTGTCGAAATTATCTCTAAAAATGTTTGTTCTCATTAATTTTGATGCAAAGGGTCAGGAGTTAGATCTTTTAGAGTTTGAGACAATGTGATTAATGACATCATATTAGGATTTTATCATTCTGTAACGCACTGACACATGTTCCATTTATAGATTATTGATTAACCACGAAAAACTTTCTTACGGCATTGTCATTTATTGTAGTATAAGATATGAATACAATATGCAGCCAATATGAAAAATAAAACAATATTTTTTTTAAAAAATACGATATTATTATAATATTTACGAAGAATACTTCACATTTTGCGAATAACTAAGACAGTTGATTTTTTTTATGATAAATTAATAACTATATTTTAATATTTCTTATTACTATACACTGGATTGTCACTTAAAGTATAAATGTATTAATGTTTATATAATACATATATCATATGCTCTTGCAATTTAAATTTGTCTTTTTGAGTAAAGAAGTAAATAATGTTTTTTTTTTTAATGATATTATAATTTATTTAATAATTTTTATTTTAATATAAATTCCTATTAAAATGTAATACTAGTGACCTAAAAGTTTCCAGTAAATCTGTTCTATAATAATAACATTAGTATGATAATTTTTTAAACAAACAAAAATGCAAAACTTAGTAAAAACTTTATAATGTTTAAATTTATCATATTTATATATGTTTAAAAGAAGTTTTGTTCGAAAGTTTAAAAAATGAAAAAATAATCGTTAATACTTGTGAACATATTTAGTTATACCATACTTCAAACATTTTTTTATTTTGTCATCCACACTCTGTTGCATATAAAAGAACAAAAAGTGTACCTAAGTATGTGATGTACATGGCGTAATTGAGTGGATTGAAGAAGCGTTCTGGTGACGACACTCAGATGTATTTCAAACTTATTACGTTTTAAAAATAAAACTAATACATTTCTTGCTTCGTACAAAATCTCAATTTACTTAATTATTTTGTAAGCGGCTTAAAGTTTGAAGCAGTAACATAATAAGGAATTTATTATTATGGCAGTGTGGAATATTTGGCATAAGAAGCAAGAAATAGGTTATTTTATTTATAAAAAAACTTTAACGGCAATATTAAAATAACAAGACAAATAAATAAAATATAAACTAACTTATGTCTTACTCTTAATCATGAATACTTTTTTTCAGGGACGGACTGGGTTAATATTTCAAGCCGGGAATTTTTTTTTGCCCGGCCAAAAATTAACAGGGGACCAAAGATTTGGTCATAAGTAGGGCTTGGAACTTAATGTACATAAAAAGTACTAATTATGCATGCACTTATATGCTTAAAAAAGTACAAATATGCTCTAAAAATATGCACTTACATTTTATTTTTGTACACAAAATTTTAATTTGCACAAATATTTTATAAAATTATAAATATAGAAAAAGCAAAGTAATAAAAATAATTTTTATTTTTAATTTTTAATCATAAATTAAAATAATAATAACAATAAAATAACATTAAAAATGTTATTTGTAGAATGTTCAATAATCATTGAGTTATTTCCTTATAAAAGTATTTATAGAAAATCATCGTATTTCGATAGCAGCTGTTCCTATTTGATATTTGTATAATACTTTATTTTATATAAAGCTAGCTGTAGTTATAATTTATAAATATATATATATATGAATATATATTATATTAACCAATAGAGGAAAAATACTGTTTTTAATGTCAAACAGAAATTTGAAAAATACGATACAAGAATATCAAAAAAATTCTTTCAGTGTGAATGTATTTATTTTTTTATTTTTCGAATTTTCATATTGAATCTTCAAAAATCATAATATATATTCTAAAAAATGTAAAATCAAGATATATGCTCTAATATCTAAAAATCACTAAGTATGCAAAAATATGCACTAAAAACTTTTAATATGTTTTTCGTAGTGTCTTGGAATGAATTTCTAACTCAGCAATAAATCCAATGATGCAAAAAAACAAGCAAACGCAACAACTTCCGATCCCTATTCATAAGTATGCAAAAATAATAATAATGATAAAAAACCTTTATTATTTAAAAAATATATTCAACTTTTGTAAAATGTTTTATAAAATAACACATAATATATAAGACATTTTTTTTTATAGATACAGTGTATACATTTTAACATAATACCTATATATTAAAATTAACTTTAAAAGAAATTCCTTTTTTACACAATTATGTTTTTTTCCATAACTTCACTATGTTCCCCAATTCTGTCGATTAAAATATCGTAATACTATATTTTTAATTTCTAAAATATTATCATGCAATTTAATCTATTATTGTAACGGGCCACCGGGATTTGTCCAGGTGTCCCGCCAGGCCAGTCCGCCTCTGCTTTCTTTCAATATATTTCTGATCTTAAGTATGAATTCATATTCATTACAAATAATATTCAAATTATTTAAATATAAATCTATAAACTGCCCGTTTTAGTTTCCAAGTCCTGACAATTGAATGGAAATTATTTATTAGTATTTCTAATTATTAAATTATAAGAATTAGAAAATACTATTAGTTCGAGTGGTCTTCGTTATAACTATATAAGAATTTATTTATTAAACTTTAGTGAATATTAATACTATTATTCTGATTACTCTTTGTATATTATTATGAATAAATATTATAGTAGGTCAGTGGCGAATTTTCAATTTTTTTTTTTTTTTTGGGGGGGTCCACAGTTTATACATAATTAATATAAACTATATATTATATTGTAATAGTTACGTCCTTGTACAGTTTTTGGAGGAAGTTGAACTAAATATATAATGTAATAATCGTATAGTCTTATGTAATATTATATATATGTATCTATGTATTGTATTTAGCATTATATATTATAAAGTATTGTTATAAAATAAATTCCAGTTGTCTCGATTTTTTGGCCAACTCCTCTATCACTTCATCAACAGTAATTTAAACTTCCCTGTGAATATTTAACATACCCAATTCTGCAAATATGTAAGAATTGTTGTTAATTTTTTATTTTTTGGAGAGGTTCTGGGGGGTCCAGTACCCCTGGACCCCCCCCGTAAATACGTCACTGTATTAGGTATTTAAAAGGTATGGAATTTTTCACCGTTATCATTTATACTTTACTTAATTTTTGTTATAACTATCAATACTTTAATAATTTACTACCGTAAATATTCTAATATAGGATTGTTATAGTCTTAAATAAATGTTTATGATAAGGTTACAAATAGTTATATATTTTATTTTTATCTATGATAGTTTGTCAAACAAATTATGTTATTAAAACAAGATCATTTTCGTTATTATCAAAGACTAAAATACAAAGTAAAAAATCGTAAATGTGCCTTGTAAAGATTAAAAAAGTACAATATCATTTACAATAAATTAAATTTTGTTTTTCTAAACATTTTTTGAATGCAACAATTTATATTGCATTAACATATTATTTTTAAATTTATAGAAACTTATCTCAATAGCCAATCCCACTTATTTTTCATAGGATTTCTGTGATTTAAATATATTTTTATTAATATAAGTATCTCATTTTATATCCTCAAATCTCGAGTGTAATTATTTATTAACTAAAGATTTTGTAAAAATATAATTTTAAAATGTTGTGAGATTATAGATTTTTTAATTTTCAGACAATATACAATTTTTCCTAATGTTTACGTTTTACTTTGTCCGTTTGACATTTTTAATATATGTTTTTTTAAACGAAAGTAGATAAACCTTCCAAATTCAAAACATTCTTAAAAAACATGTTTTTATATACATGTAGTTACACAATTGTATAAAATTTGTGAACTATAGCTGGAACATTTTGTTGTATATACACATAGTATGCTTCAGACAGATTTTTAACGCCTAAATATGGCCAAGAGCCAGTTTATAAAGACAACTTGAAGATGTCATAAATTTTTACTGTTACTTTGACAACAATTTGGAATGATTACAAAAGAAAGAAAAAATTAGTATAATTAATTTAGATTAAATATGAAACCACTTTTGAATCTCAATTTCTATTCACTTTTATTGTAACATTTTTTTAATTCTGAATGTAATCGTAATTACTCTAAGTAACTATAATTTTATTGGAAAGTGGCTCAACAAATGTACCTTTAGATGTGTTTAGCTTACGAAATATCATCAGAACAGGAATAGCAAACGAAAAATATAATCGTAAAAGCATTGTACAAATAATAATTGTTAAATGTGGGATATCGAATAAAATTTTTCATTAAAGAAATATGGAACGATTACAGATGTATGTTAAAAAAAATGTGACATGATAGGTTTTTTTTTTTGTAATTGATCAATGGGTGTCATTTCTGGTTTTTTTTAGAGTAGGAATGTTCTTGATAAATTTCCGATTTGGCGGCTCATTTTACCAAATTGTCGATTAACGTGGGGAAACTGGAACGTCAAACCAATCGAAAAATATGTTTTGTACTCTATACATAAGTACCCCTTGGTTTATACATTAAAGTATACCCTCCCCACAAATTATGCCACTGTAGTTAGTACTAAGATATTAGATCAACGGATTGACTAGAGAAACGATTTCAACGTAACTCACAATTTATTGAGCTACCTGCATATTTTTTTTTTTTGCTGATAATTTATGGGACTGGACATTTATAAAAACAGCGGTCATACAAATGAAACAAAACTTATTAAATTAAAAATTTATCTTGATTTTTTCATTTTTGTGAATATTTTTCAATAACTAGAACAGAGGTCAAAAAAGTTATAGCATTTTACTTTCGTTAATGTTTTTTATGTATTTGATATATTTTTAAGACTAAAGATATTTTTAAATTGAATAAACCTTACCCATTTAGATGTTCAACATATTCGATATAATGTAACGTGTAGGGTTAACAATTTTTATATAATACTGAGCTACCCAACACATTTTTCCAATGGAAATTTCTTCAAAAATATTAATTTTTTCCTCGTTATTTTTGATAATGTGTAGTTATTAAGTAGTTTTATGACAAATTCGTATTTTCATCGGCTCAGAAAATAACTAAAATACATGTATACGATTAAGTTTACATAAATTGTGCAATAAATTACTATAAATTAGATTATTTTGATTTCTTGTGTTCACGTCGATGGGTTTGTTTGCTTTACATAATTGTGCGGCTTTAGCGGTGTGTTATCTCTTATTTAAGGTCGCAGTGACAAATAAACAGCGATGTGTATCATTATAATACAGCTTCCGCCGTATAAAAGATTATCTAATTTATACTAATTTATTACAACGGCCACTATACCTTAAGCCTCGATTACATTTTGCGAATTTACTCGTTGCTACTAAATTCGCTTATTGTAATAGAGACCATACTCGCTTACTCGTGTTTAACTTGCGCTGCTCTCCTGCGATTAAAGTTGACGGCCTGGTTACTTTTGTCGTTGCTCTCGCAGGACTCTCTTCAGCGAGTAAAATCGCTTTTAGACGTGGCTACCAAAATCGTTAATGAGCTTGCGACCAGTTGTGGTTGCAAGATGACGGAGATAGTAGTTCGTTCAGGTGTTGTCATTATTTCTCATTTATTACGTCAGGAGTTAAAAAAAAATGAAAACTTATTTTTAATAGTCCTTATGTCTTATATTCCAATGTAAATATTAATTAACGAATATTGTTTGTACATTTTTCTAAAAAATCGCTTATATTTTTACTATTCCACTTCATTGTTTGAAAATTAAAATAATATATCAGAGACTTAAGCTTATAATTAATATGATAATAATTTATAATTTTTATAAATAATACTTTTTATTGTTTAATATGCAAAGTACGGTCGTGGACGTGTCACGTGCACGAGCTAGTTTACTAGCTGGAGTGTAATCGGACAGGTCGCGTTACACGCTCAATCGTTCGTGACTCAGTTCGCTGATGAGTAACGCGTAAATTCGTCCAGTTTAGTCGAGGCTTAACTGTTGTAGATTTTCCTTCTTGTCAAAATTTACATTAGCCATGACTATGAAACCGATCGTTGGACTTTCAATCACGATAGTTTAAAATTGTCAAAACAATTTGTTTCATAAAACGGCTATTTTTAAATCTAATAGAAATTCAATATTAAAAATTTTGTGATTCTAAAAGCTGATTAAAGGATAAGAAACAAAATTTGGTATGACGTTTTTCTCAGTTCCCTATATTAAAAAAATTACACTTAAGCGAAATCACATTTGAAGAAAAAATGAATGTTTACTGAGACATTTTCAGTAAGAAGACATGCTCATTATTCAACCACCCTGTATGTATAATAAATGGTTAATACCCGAGCTTGTTTGTTCATCATTTTCAGCTCATTATTTATATCATATTCGCAAAAATATGTAATATTATTCACGTATTTTGATAATACATTATATAAATTGATATTTGTGTTTTATACACTACGCGTTATGAATATTATCTAAAATTGAATGTATATTTGATACACGCAATAATTATATCAGTGTCAAATGCATTATATTGATTATAATACATACATATAGACAAATGTCATACGCAGTTTTACCATTGTCTAAATAATACGTTCAAATAGTTATTAATAATACTAATTCAATGAATAATATTAACCACTAACGTAGCCAGGGGAGGGGTCATGTACTCCCCTATTGGACGTTTTTTTTTTTATTATTGACTTTATATCAGTACATCCATAAACTATAAATAAAAAGTATCTGAGTACACACTTATCTTAGTAGTTTCCGTATCTAATGTAGCATAGAAATCTGATAAATATTTAGAAGCATATGAAAACATAAAAAAAGAAATACTGAATTATTTTTTAAAAAATCACCTAGGAGGATGAAAGTTATGGATTGGAGTAATTGTTCATAATAATATCTAATATTAAAAATATTTACCTGATATTTATTAAGTTTTTTGTCAATAAATTATTATAAATCAAAATTTGTTATATATTATAACACCAAGATGTATTTAGTATTATATGTGGTCAAATAATAAGTAGGTATACGAATTATCTCTATTTTTTTTCTTTTTTTTTTCAATCAAATCAAGGTCGTATTTGAGGGGGGCGAAAGGGGCATTCACCCTCCATGACTCGTATTTTTTTTTAAATGTAATACATTGATTTATTTAAAAAATGTATTGTATAAATAATTAAAAATATAAATTACTAGACTATCATTATAATATGATAATAAATTCTATAATATATCAATTTGATCATGGGTATCAATTTTTGTTTATCTTCTTATATCATAACATTTTTGGTTTTGTAACAAATAGTGGTATTATCTTCCACGAATTTCTACGGTTATAGACATTTAAACCACAAATGAGGTATTTATCAGATAATAAAAAGTAATTTAAAGTAACACTTTTTTTTACCACATATTTAGTAGTGTATTAACTAGTGTACTAGTATTTTATGGTGCATTTATGCATATTGTATATTTTTGTATTTATTAGAGCTATATAAGTCCTTAATAATTATACTCGCCTATTTTTTTTTTTTACAAAATATCTGGTATTTTTTGTTGTGCATAGGTATTTAGTCATTTTTTTGACTAATACATGGATATTAGTGTATTTTATAGAGCTAGAAGCCCCTAATCCAAATAACAATAATAACTGACAATATCTGTTTCCATATTCTTTAAGTTGCAAATATTAGCCAAAAATATACTTTTGTAAATTGAAAACATGGTTAAGATCAAGAATAGGCCAGCATAAACTAACAGGTTTAGGTTTGCTGCATGTGCATAAAAATATTATTGTATCCATTGATAAAACAATCAACAAATTTGCCAAATAAAAAAAAGAATTTTGGAATTTGTTTTTTGACTAATTACTAACCTTATGTTTTCTAATTAGATATTTGTTAAATTAAGTTACCTATCTTAATTATTTTTTAAAGTTTTTAAAAAATAATAAATAGATAATATTACTACTATGATTATTTGTTGTTTTTTTATACAGGATTCAAACTGAAGGTACAATTTTAATACAAGAACTATTTGTGTTGTTATTATTAATACTTATTTTATATGCAATAGGTTTTTAATATATTTCTGAAATAAATATTTAATTCAATTTGACACTTGTATTTTTATTTATTCGCTCGAATGAACAATAGGAACATAAGCTGTAAGTAATGAACCAGGGGCGTACCTAGAAATTTTTTAAGGGGGGGTCCAAAATTTTTATTTTATCTGTTCTCTAATTATAATTATAGTTTAATTCAATACCAACAAATAACTATAGTAATAGTGACAATAGTTATATACACATCACTCATATTCTGTACAAAGGCTTACTATAATAGGTAAGTACTATAATTTGAAATCAATTTTTATTTGGTAGTAAAATGTTATAAAAAAATACATTATTTAATTAATAATAATGTTAAAAAATCAGTATAAATTAAACATGGTTTGTACATTATAGATATATTATATAAACTTTGTATGTTGAAGATAATGGGAAATTAAAATACACTATATACCAGAGGTGGCGAACCTTTTTAGGTTCAAATGCCAAATTTTTCTTTTTCAGGTTTTGAAAATCGTTTATGTGCCCAAAGAAAATTATATTTTCTAAGACTATAAATAAAGTTACAGATTTATTACATTATTTTTATTAAATTTTAGTAATTCTTAGTGAAACACAATTAGCAATTGGTCAAAACTTTTCTTTCCTTCAATTTAATTACATTTTTTATAGTGAATAAGTTTTCAAGACCATAGATGGACGAAAAATATGAAAGCATAAGGAATATTGTCATTTTTAAAACATATATAATTTGCTTATTTTAATTTCTTACAACCAAAATTTTATAAATAGTAAAAATTATTTTTTGTGCAATTTTTCAATTTTGTACAATTAAAATTTGGTCAACGTGCCATAAGTCCGTCACCCCTCCTATATGCTTTTTACTATTAAACCATTGAGTATGTAGAAATTTCAATGGGGAGTCCGGATCCGACCCCCCCCCCCCATAGATACGCCCCAGTAATGAACTGTAAATTATTTTTAAGTTTGTCTTGAAGAAAAATTAGTTTCGCTCCCCCCCTCCATGACCTCAACTTAAATATGCCCTTGATACAAATTACATTTTTATAAGAATTTTTTACTGCCCTCCCCTTTTATTCGAAATCCTGGCTTCACCACTGATATTAACATACGTCTTCTGTTCTCGATCCATTAGATACAATTATTTAATGTTAATTACTATCTATTTGTATTTGATTCCTGGATTTTATAATTGTTAATTTATTTTGTTTATTTATTTTATTTATTTTTATTACTTATAAGATCACAAATTAATAATTTTTAGGGAGTACATAATAGTATTATATGTAATCAATGCTTGACTAGGAAAAAAAATAGTAAATTTACTCTGATGACCCATACAAATTGTGCATCGTTACCTAATTAAAAACTAAACATAACCGTGTTCACCCCTTATAACATCCTCAAATATATTATTACAAACCAATGAATATTCCATAAATTGTTATACTTACTTTCAAGGTTTTAACCAAAACCTCAAAATATAAATATAGTATGTACGTTTTTGTCTAAAGAGACTAATCAGTCTGAAACTCTAATAAATAACAAAAAAAAAATAAACTACATGCGTTTTATGTAATAGCAGGTTTCACGTAATTTGGTCACGGTAAAATGAGTACGAGTCATAAGAGCGAGGTCAATTGGTTGCGAACACTTTAATCGCGCAAACCAAAAAAGCATAGATTAAAACAGAGCAAAGTTAATATATAAATAAAAATAAAATATTATTATTAATTTTTAAAAAAAATTTGTATTAGTACCATAAATGTCAGTAAAACTATTATAATAATACTATATTTGAAGTTGAAAAATTACAGCAATACCTTCTAAATATTGAATTGGTTTACCAAATTTTTAATCCGTAGAACTGAATCTTATAATTCCTTTTTTAGTAAATGATTAACCAGCAATTGCTTTTCAATTTTAAATTTATTTAAATCATTATTTTTTTTCTTAATGCTTCGATTAAAATCCATATGGATAGGTGAACTGCATTCAAAATTGAATTAAAAGCGTATACAATTTAAAACACCGAAGTATGATAAATATGAAACATAATTTTCAATATAATTTTATTGTTATATTTAACTACACTAATATTCATATTGTACAGGGGCATCACTTAACTAAATTTTATTTTTATGAAAAAAACTAAAAACAGCATATTTATAAGGTCTTATGAATAAATTATCGCGTATTCGTTTTTAAAGGGTATTTTCAATGTTATCTTTTTATTTGATTATACATAATAAAAATAAATAAATAATTAGGTATATGAGTTATATTATTATAATTGTTAATTCTTGTTTATTATATTGTTGACTATAAATACTATATAATAGTATATACATAGTAGGATCAAAGATTTCCTGGAATTTTTTTAATTTTTTTTTATATATACCCCATATTTTCTTATCTCCTTCAAATTATCATCCTTCTGCATGGACGCATATAGGCATTCTACATACGGAGCTATTCAAAGGAAACTTAATGGTTTTGTGATTTAAATGACTTATTGGTTACTAACATATTGGTTACTGGGATCCATACACGAGACTACTCATAATATACCTACTCGTGGTTAAAATCTATAGTTTTTTCTGTGTGACCATGGACGAAGAATAATTATTGTCATAATTTCGATGCACCATGGGTATTATGACAGTGGTACTAGTTATGAGTAAGTGGTGATAATATACTACTATTAATTCTTCTTTGAATAAACGGCCACTAGGACTATCCTATCAAACATCCATTCCTGTCATATCATTCGGATGCTTGGACCTTTCAATCTGATCCTCCATCTAGAACACTTCTTTTTTTATCAAGTCTTCTCATCTCATACTAGATCCTTTTCTTATACGATGCATATTAGAGGGTTTTGGTTACATCATGTATGTTCATTCCACATTAGTCTCTTATTTTTAAAATCTTTTATCTCATTTTCTATACTAACATTACAGAAAAAATAAAAAAAATAGACATTTTTAGGTTCATCCATTTCTCGAAAAAAATTTTCAAAAAAATGTAATTTGCCAGCAAAAAATTTAATAAATTTAACTTAAAGATGAGTCGACAATTTGAAACTTATCACTAAGGCGTTAGTAACTAATAAGTATCCAGTAGCCCCGTTTGTTAAGTTCCATCGAATAACATAGGTAGTGACTCAACATGCTTGCATTGAATAGTTTTACGTGTAGACGGCCTTAGTCCAACAAAATTATAACTAATAGAAACATCTTTGATGTCCCTCTATTGATATGTCCCTGATATTTGTCATTGCATTAATTTTAATGTCTTCAATCGTCGTAAAACGTTGACAAAACGTGAGACTCAAGTCCAAGTCTTAGTGTCGAAAATAGCCAGAAGTCGCATGGTGAATATCATATAGTTATATATCTGGTGAATAGAACGGTTGCGGAATTTCGAACATTTTTTCATCAACTAAAACTGTCAATTTTTATCTCCAATAATTAGATACCTATTTGATACATCAAATTTTTATTTTTATATAAATAAATTCCGAACAATTTTTGATCCTACTACATATAATCAATCATGTGATTCAAATATGTTTAAAAATGTGAGTTTCAAACTTTTATTAAACACGACACGCTGTGCTTTTTATAACATTATCATATCACACATCTCAGCCTCTTTCAAACCATTGTTTAGGGTCATTATTTTATTATTCATAAAATATCCCAAAAATATCGCAGTATACCTAGAGGATACTCTAGCGAAGTGCTGTTCTCTTATTAAAAGTGTTTTTAGTTGACATTTTAATTAAATGCATAGTTTATACATAAAATATGTTAAATTAAACATTTGGAACACTTACTCTAACCAAATAAAAGTATATAAAAATATATCGTTGTCAAATAAATAGTTTCCCTGCTCCTACTTTAATTTTAAATTATAATTTTGATATATGCTATAATAGTGTCACATATTTACTCTTGTGCATGAGATAAAATGCCTGTCACAGTGTCATATTTGATTGTACTAACAAATGTATTTATATATATACTTATATAATTCATAGAAATACCTTCGAATTATATTTAACTAAAAATGTATTATATTTGCCTACACATTTTCTTGGAACGTTATAAAATGTATAAATACGTATTTATTTTTACGTCGCGCTAAATCTAAAATTTATATGGTCTTTCGCTACTCCGCTAGACAATGCATTGCATCGATTCAGTTAATTTAACATATAAGATAAAATCAGTTTGCCAACATTTTTTTTTAGCAATTTTTACTGTTTTTATTTTTGAAATCTGTCACTGTATGTGTCACGTATTTAGAAACAGTATTCTCCATTTATGTTCGTAATAATTAAATTTTTGTTTTTCTGGTATAGGCAATTTTCGCTAACTACGTATCAATATTAAGTTGGTATACTATTAATGTTAAATAATTATGACGAGTGTAAACAAACATTTTTACTTCATGGTTTAAGTATTAGACGGTATTTTGGCAAGACACATTGCCTACATCATAGACACCTTAGCTGCTTGCTAACACTACATCGCAGTTTTAAATAAGTAGCTGTTTTTTCTAATGAAACCAAAAAAAATAATATATATGTATATCTACACATTCGTAAACCACTGAAATGTGTCAAGCGCAATCTTATCGCAAAATTAAATTTCTTATTTGCTCCACACAAAACATTTAACTAAACAATGATTTTTAATAACACAAAAACTAATGTATTACTTTTACTAACATTGTTTTTATAACTGTAGAAAATATGTTGAAGACATTTTAAGGAAATTTAATGCCCTACTTTAGTGGATATCTAGAAAAAGACCAATCGAAAAAAATAAGTAATAAAAGAGTTAATGTGCACCACAAAGTTATAAAAAGAAGTTTGAGAATCAGAAATGGTCAAAAGCTTGCAATACACCAACATAACTATTGGGTAATCAAGTTCCTTTTAAATGTAAAGTAATTAGATATATTTAGATGTATGGGAGGGAGGCAACTTAATGAATGTGATTGGGTACTTAAGTATTCATTGTGAAAACTTAATTTGGAAGATAGAAATAATTATTTAATCTACTTTGATGAGTTTAATGCGTTTGAGAACAAGTTTTTCAAACTTAGTCTGGAAAATAAAAGTAACAAAAGCTTATAAGCAGTTCTGTTACGGGATGCTATTCACTGTGTACATTTTGTGTAATTATATATGAATTAAAACATATGGGTCATACAAGTTAAGTACTACTATATATATTTTAAAATATATTATTTTAAGCCATTTATTGTCTTAATGCATTTTTATCTAGGACTTATTAACTTTTCGTTTTTACCGTTATGATTTATTTTATGATACTTTTAATATCAAATTATTACAAACGTACACAATTTATTTATTTATTTTACTCTTATATTTACTTATACAAATAAATAAAAATCAATACAAGATCCAAATTTCATATTCGATCTCATTATAAACATATGGTTCCTTCATCAGACATCGTTTTCTTTGCAATTACGACATATGAGGCCCTTATTTAAATATCGAGTCCATTTTAAATATTTTTCTCTCTATTAAATTTTTAGGATTTCGGTGCCACTGGTAGTGATTATTTTTAATATTTATTATTATTATAATATCTTATATCCTGAAGATAAATAAACTAACGTAATAGTATATCATAATTTACAACACTCTTCCTCCAAAGTAATGGTGTAACGGTTATAAAAGGTAGACAAACATATTTTTATAAAATTCTCGTTTTATATTCGTTACAATATGAAATTGAGCTTTTTAGTCCTTTAAATGGTCTTTCTGTCAGCTCTAGGTAGATCTATTTATGTTTTTACCATTTTGAAGGAGGCTTTTAAAAGTAATTGTAGGAGTCATTGAGGTTTTTTGAACATAATGTTAACCCGTGTATGTCACCCATACCACAAACGACGCTTGTATTAGTAGATATTTCAGATTTATCTCATTATTAAATTCGTGAAATATGAAAATATTATTGTTTAATACTATTATCAATTTGAAAGGAGTCATTACTTATAATACCGATTGTTTGTTGGATACAAAAATTGAAAATTTTTTTCTGTTATGTAATATCTAATAAAAAATTGAAAAATCAATGGAATTTCGTTCGTTAAGAATTATCGATATTTTAATTCGTCTGGTATAACGTTATGAAACAATTGTTTTGAGTTAGATAAATTACTTCATTAGAACCACTGTGTATATATTCTAGTTGACAAACTCTATTATTTATAATTTTAATTGGTACGACAATTTGCTATCTATACGGATTATTTTTATTTACAATTTTGACATTTGAAGGTGCGAGATTTTAATTACTACTCATTGTTTATTAGATAGGAAAGTGTACCGACTGCGATAATAAGCTCAAATGAAACAGCGGCTAAGTTGAATAATTTGTGTAAAAAATTAACCACTAGGGCAATTTGTAATTTAGCCATTTCAATTAGCATTTAGCTTACCGAGTGTAGACGGTATGTATTAAAAGCACAAAATAAGTATTTTTCCTACAAAAACCATGTGGAAAAACACAAACCAAGCCATGTGGCTAACGAATTTTATCGCTGATTAAAGCGAACTGAAAATAATTTAAAACATTCCATTGATTAAATGTAACTTAAATTGAAATTCAATCAATACGAAGTGAAAAAAAAATAAAAATATGGATTAGTATTTCATCTATCAAAAACTGTTCAATGTTAAAATGTTTTATCAAAGCATTACTGCACTCTCACGATCTGTAAAGAAAAATTTGAAGTAGCACCCGCCATTAATTAAAAATATAAAATAGACGTATTCATTGCTACTTCGTTCGTAATGTAGTTGTATAAAATAAATGATTTGTTTGTACGTTGATATTATATTTATAGATCAAATCTCTAACAAAACTTTTTTTGATTACAATGTGCAATTTAGACTGTAAGACTTGGGTATATTTTTGAACATAATGAATCTATGTTTTAACGATCCATTGACCTTTCTTTGTCTACGAATAAAATCCCTTCTGTATGATTAAAGAAGGAAGGCCAATAAGAAATTGTATTAATAGTTCATCAAATAAATATTTAGGAACATGTGAAATCATATAAAATATACAATAAAAGCTAATGTAAAATATTGACGACAATATTATAGGCTTATGGCATTAGGAAAAAAGAATTTAGATTGAAATATTACATAATTTTTAGTAATAAAATCAACAAATTATACTTACTTCAGTCACCTTTATTTTTAAACTAGCCACTGGGCTCGTTGAGTGGAATGAGATATTAGATCGTATTTATATTAATAAAATCGCTTTTGCAATTACCGTAGCGGTATTTATTTTTAGTTCTGATATAAATAAAAAAAAAAACAATGATCACAGCATTTTAACTATCTAAGTGTAATAGATATTAATATTTAAAATGGTTACGTATTTTAAAATATGTAATCGAGGAGAGGCACGCGCGTATTTTACGTTCTCTGTCGAGTGTACATTTGTCAAGAGCTGACCTTAATCACCGGTTGGATTTGAAATTTCACTTAAACGTTAAAAGCCCGTAAGAAAAAAAAATTAAAATATAACGCTAACATGTGGCGATGAACATGATTTAATGTTTACTTTACTACCGCTGACCACGTGGGACTTTGAAATATCAATTATGGTGTTTTAATGATATTGGATAAAGAACAAATTACGAAGCACACTTGGAACGAACCCAAAAATGTTAACACTCGTGTTTTTGTGGTTTTAAAATTACATATAAACCCATCGTTTAACAAAGTTTTAGATAGGTATCTATCGCACACGTATGTCCATAATAAAATATGCGCGTTGTATCTTACGACATACGTTAATGAGAATTTCGTAATTTTAAATTGAACGAACTACGTTAAAAGTCACGTAAACTTTTCGAAACGACTATCTAACACGTTTTAATGAGGCCGTAGGATCAGTATAATGCCGCTTTTTTCTCGACTGAAAATCGTTGCTATAAGTGTTCAGCCAGAAATCATTGTATGCCAATGACACACTCGTAAACAAGGTTTCTGGTGGCGCTTTTTGCGCACAAATCAGAAACGTAAAGTTTTTTCCGTAGGTTTAATTTCGATTTGTCGCCGTTCATTAGGACGCATTTAGATTTCGGCACATAACCGCATAGGTTTAAATCGTACACACCCTGCGGCATACAGTGCAAACAAATTTTATTCAATGTTCACGATCAAAAGTATTTATGTGCGTAAGCGGTAAATAACCATAAATGGTAAATAATAAGTATACTTGTGCGAAACATCCATTTATCTCAACACGTGATACCTAAAAACATAGTAAAACGATATAACTAATACTACTTCGCCGTAAACGTAGGTTCACAACAACTACGTTTTCATACTGGGAACAAGATGTAACACGTTTACAAAGTCGTAAATACTTCAAAATCAAATGTAAGAATGTGTTTTATTTATAAATTATGAAAAACTATTCAAACTAGTCAGGAAATCACACCCAGCGACCTTCTCTGACTGTCAGTTTCTATAAGTATATTAAACAATAAACTATAGTTTCAAATTACAATTCAAAAATAATTTAGTAACTCATATGTGTATACTTATAAGTAGTACCATAAATAAATTAAACATCCTGATTTGCAAATAAATTATTAATACTTCGGAGCCTATTTCTATTATTGATTAGTATGAATCTGTACAAAGCCTATGAAATACTCATGTTTTGATTTTTTTTTTTTTTTTTTAATACTGGTCAGTATGAATATAGTTTAATATGAACAATCGTAAGCATATGCATTTACTGCAGTCACTGATGGATGGGCAAACTGACACGAGGACGCAAGGTTATTAGGTATTTTAAACTTTTGTTCAGAAATTAAAAAATGTATAGGACTATAAAAACAAATTCAATAAAATACACATTTTTGGGATGATTTGTCGTCATCACACTTAATAATATGTTCACAATATATTCTACGGAGTACGAACACAAAATAAACGTAAAAACGTGTGTATTGTGACAGACATCAGGAAAGGATCTTATAAATTACGCGTTTCCTTGCGATAAACAGACCTGTGTGCTGACGCGGTATACTTCATCGTTGTCCAAAATCGATGGTAGGTATCTACTAGAGAAAAAAGCGAGCCGTATCCTCTTTATTATTAAATGTCAGCTTTATAACGATTAACGGCAGCAATAATGTTTAACGCAGACGACGTGTAACCCTTCGGGCGACAGACAGATTAAAATCACCTCGAAAAGCGGCGCATTTTTTTTTTTTTGTTACTTAATCCTCCGATATAACGGCGTACTTAGGAAGGGTTTTCCTTGGTAGTAGCATGAAATACCAATTTATCGCAAGAAGCAAAACACTTTTCCTCGTAAAAAAAAAAAAAATCAGCCCTGTAACACTCATTTTATTTTTTCCCGACTGAGTTCGAAGATATTATAAGGTATAAAAAAATACATTACGCAATAGGTGATATGAAAAAAGTTCCGGAAAGTGTTTTATCATCCTTATCACTCTCCTCGAACACCACCACGTGTTCTCGTTTCAGTCGGGAATATTACGAATAACGTTATCGTTGTTCGGTAAGAGATAATACTCCGTATAAATTATACAGCTATTATGTGTAACGCGAGTGTAGTCGGCATTGTACAATTATCATTATAAAAGTATACAACACTTTACACTGAAATGATTCAAAGGAACTTGTAATCTTGGAGAATAAAAAAATCCTAATTGTCACCGACCCGGGGGTTATCCACCGACAGCCTACTAGTAGGGTTATCTGACGCTCGTTCATAAATCATAAAACGCGCGATGGTTTCTATTTTTTTTCTATTTTTTTTTCTCGTCGTTCCAATGATAGAACCATAATTTAGTTTGGCGATGAAAAAAAATATCGTGACATCAGGGAAACGATGGAGCGGTCGGCTCGCTCCCGCCGACAGAGTCCAAGGTTCCCCTGGGGGATTGTGACGGTACGCGATTTACAGTACCACGACCATTTGGCAGGTATTACATGATTAGATTAATGCCGCGTAAGTGCTTAACTATTGAAAATATCAATCACCTGACCCTCTCCAACAGTTTTTTTCCCTCCCAATTTGTTTAGCTCTACGTGCGGGTTCTTTTCTTTTGTTCGTGGGGTTTGAAGTGGCGGAAAAAAATAACGCGCGAGGGGCTAATAATCCCTGTTTACCTATTTCAGCATTCCGTGCACCGTTCCGTAAAACCACTAACCATTTATCAATAATAATAATTGATTCGAGTTTGTAATTGTTTGCAAAACACTGTTCTAAGGATCGGAGACATAATCATTGATAATCGTGTAAAAAAAAAAAGGAACGTTTCGGAAAACCGTGTTTTTTCCTAACAAACTCATAAAATAATTATTTACGTAGGCGATTATTTTGACCGTTTCAACGAACTCTCGGTGAACGCTAAAGCGTACGATTTTCAAGCGCTACGAGTGGCAGGTAAGGCACCGAGCTCCCTTGCGCCCCCCCCCACCAATCGCACGTTTAGCGCTGTTTATCCTGTACACCATCCGGGGATATCCGGTCGAGGATTTCGCGCCGTCCCTAAATCTCGGCGCTTCCCCCGGGACGGGACGAACACGTTTGTCATAAACACAGGTTTATCGCACGTGTAACGATAAAATATTACGCCCGTGTTTTATACGCTGTACACATCCGCGCACGCTGTAATACTGTATTATTATAGCGCTATAAATAAACGCGCGGTCATCTCTTCTCCATCGCCCAACAGTCGTCTATCCTGTGGGTGGAAAGGGGGAAGGGGCTTTGGGTAAAACGACGACGACCGGTGCGCGTTCCGTTCGCGCTTCACCTATGCCGCCGTCTCCGTCGGCTGGACCGCGTGCGAGCTGGCCGCTGCCGCAAATGGCTCGCGTCCAAAGAATTCGGCGTGTCACGGGGCCGCTCCGCCGTACCGGTCGGCAGGGACTTCGCGGCGAATCGCGACAACACAATTAAAGCCCTTTGTTCGGAACGGTCATCCCGTGCAAAAGTGTCGGCGCGCGTCCGTCACTAAACGGCCCGCGATTATCAGCTGGCTGCCGAGTGGTTCGCAAACGACCGGGTTCGCGTAGCGACCGCCCGCTCGACAACGACTTTCCCACCCACTGGAAGCCGCGAGACGTGTATTACTATTATTATTATTATTATTATTGTTGTACTACCGTAGCGCGCGCGTACACGATTAGGCGGTCGCACGCACGCACAACGCACACGTTCGGGTTATCGCGTCGTCGTCGTCGTCGTCGTTGTTTACGAAACCGATCAGTCCGCGCTCGAACGTCACCACCGCAACCGCTGTCCACCGCGCGTGATACCGCCCGGTCAGGCAGTGCACCGCTCGTCGTCGTCGCGATACGTTCCAAACTTCCAACCCGTCGCGTTCGATTCGACAGTCGTACTGTGCGCGCGTGTGTCCCCGTGCGTGCGTGTGTGTGTTTGCGAGTGCGCGCGCGCGCGCGCTCTCTTGTTTTCGCGTGCGTCTACGTGTGTGCGTGTGCCCGCAACCCGCCGAGAGATATCGGGAGACAAAATGGCGTCAGTTTCATGATAGTGCGATTTGTGTACCTTCCGCAGCGGTTAGGCTTGTGCCGACGGTTTTTTTTCGATTTCTTCGCCCGCACCGTCCGCCACCAAAAACGAACTCGTATTAAATGGCTGTCCGTCGACCGCCTTATTGCCGTACGTCCGTCTCGGTGTAAACCAACTCCTAACGCACACGGCTTCTCGGCAATGGTACGCGCGAATCGTGCGACGGCTGCCCCGTGCACCATGTAGTCATCTAATCGCCTATAACCGCCGTTTAGCGCAGTGTCTCTTGTTATTGTTTATTTCTCCGTCTCTATTTCTCTCTCTTTCTCTCCATCACTCTCCGTGTCGAAACCTCTCCGGTGGTGTCTATTGTTGTTTCGTTCCGAAGTTTTTCCGATTGTTTTCACGTGACGGAAAAACCGAACCGTACAATCGTTGGAAATACTCTTCCAATTCAAACAGCAAATAATGATGGCGGCATACAATCATTATGGTTACAATAGTTTAAAAAACGATCAGACCAACAAACGGCTGAGGACCGACTACGATCGAGAGTCGCGCACCAACAGTTCCGTGTCCTCGTACGAGGATGGTCGTCGCAAAAGCGCCGAAACTCAACCCAATCACATACTGCTATTGACCATTACTAAAGTGACGTATCCCATCAACACTGATGTCATCCACACCATATCCAAAGACCATGGTAACGTGCTGCGCATAGTCATATTTAGGAAACGCGGCGTACAGGCCATGGTGGAATATGAAGAAGTGGACCAAGCCGTCCGAGCCAAACAACTGATGGACGGTGCTGATATATACCAAGGATGCTGTACACTGAGAGTCGAGTATGCCAAACCTTCCAAGTTGAATGTCTACAAAAATGACTCTGAAACATGGGATTACACTACACCAAACCCTAATGAGAAAAAAACTGCACCTTTGTTACCGGACCCTCCGAGAGCTCCACTTATTTCTACTCGGCCTACATTCCCTCGATTCGATTTTGAATGCCGGGGTGGACTGTTATCCACACCCCATGATTTACCTAATAACAATTACGGTGAAAGCTATCCAGCAACTCCTGGACGTTGTGTATTAATGGTCTACGGTTTAGATCCAGAAAAGGCAAATTGTAATCGTCTTTTTAATTTGTTTTGTTTGTACGGAAATGTAGTCAAAGTGAAATTTCTTAAAAGTAAGGAAGGTTGTGCAATGGTACAAATGGATAATGAAATGTCAGTTGACCGATGTATGGACAATTTGAATAAGCTGACACTCATCAACTGTAATGTGTTGCAACTGCAAGTGTCGAAACAAATGTTTTTATCCGACATTATGGTACCTTATGATCTACCTGATGGCACTCCGTCATTCAAAGATTATTCCAATTCAAAAAATAATAGGTATTATTGGTTTATCAAATCATAATGTCGAGGGTGTAGATTAATTAATATAATTAAGTCTAAATACCTATTTCGAAAACTAAAAGCCATTTGAATGAAATTTTATTTAATTCATTAACTTCAATTAAGTTATGAATTGTAATATTTTATTAATCTTATTTTCTCCTAATGTTCTTCAATTTTAATAAGAACTTTTATTACTTTATTATAAATATTTTAAAAACATTTTATTCAAGTATAAATTATTATTTTGGAACTAATTTATATAAATTTTATTTATAGATTCCATTCAAATTCAAATGGAAAAAACCGGCGTCAAAACCCATCCAGTGTGTTGCATTTTTTTAATGCCCCACCAAACATATCAGAAGATGATTTATCCCAGACAATAAGCAAAGCATTAAAAGATGTTGACCTCCAAATGGTTATTAAAATGTTTCCTCCTAAAGGTACTGAAGCACGTAGTTCATCTGGGCTCATTGAGTTTACAGAAATGGCTATTGCTGTAGAAGTTGTGATGGTTGTCAACCATTGGCCGATAAAATGTGAATCGTCCAAGTTTCCGTACTTACTCAGACTATGTTTTTCATCATTGCCCAAAGGAATAGCGAATGCAGAGTTGGCAGAGTGACATTGTGCTGCTTAACGAACTACCGTATCTCATGTTTGTCAATTATTACTATTTAGTGCATATTATCGGGTTATTTTTTTTATTTTTTAAAGAGAAATCGACTATGTTTCACATTTCCTATTAATAAGTTAAAAGGACTATGGTTAATACCTGCCACCCCCTTAAAATGTCTGTCTTATATTTAATATCAAATTTATTTTTTTATTTTTATTTTTTTTTTCTGTACATGTATTATTATTTTTATTATTATTATAATTATACTACTGTAGACTTGTCAATTATGAAAATCAAACCATATCTTCACCATTATTATTTCTGTTTATAATCTATACTATTGAGTACTTATTTCTTATTAAGTTTATTTCAGAATACTCTGAAATTAGTGATAAGGGGTGGGACCAAAACCATAATCTTGCCAATACATTGTCCTAATAAAGAGTTTGAAACATATTTTTTTGTCACAAAATGCTAATGATGCGTGCACACTTAATATTATGATACTGAAATATATATGATTCCTATTATTAATATTATTGATTATGGTACTGGTACTGTTATAAGAAGAATATTTTCCAAGAGATATTTGGCTTGATAGTAGATTGTTTTTAAATTTGTTAATACTTTTAAGTAAAGACAGTTCATTTTAGTTAATTTGTTTTATAGTCAATAGAACATAGTTGTTTTATGTTTTATTTATTTTGCAACAATTATAAAGATTTAGTTGAATGTTTAAAATGTAAATTAGTCTAGTTTTAATAAATATTTAGGTTGTATTTATTTAATTTTTAATTTTAGAATAAAATTAATATCTGATTCAAAAATATATAAAAGTTACTACTGTTTTTAGTATCCTAGCAACGTAGGTCATTGAATGTAGTAACTAGTACACTTGTTTCATATTTTTTAACAAAAAAAAAGTTGATATATTTGAAATATTTTACTGTAGTATTCTTATTACATTTATTGTTCATTACATTTTCTTAAAATTATTGTATTCAATATTCTATTATACATGTCTGATTTTAAATATTTATTTAATAACCTCTTACTTAATGTAATTGTTAGGTATTTATTTATTTAAAATTCACTTAGAATCATTCTAATAGTAATGAATTCTTCAATTCCAATTATTTTTAATGACTCTTATAACCATCAGATATTAAGCTGAGTTATATTATTTGCTTTTGCTAGTAGTTACATAATAATGAGCAATAATGTATTACTTTTAAGTACACATTGATGGATGCAATATTTCAACTGGTTATATAAATTCAATGACCTTTTATTGTTTCTGTTTATGTTAACTATCACTATTGAATTATATCTGTTGAAAGGTGAGTATAGAATATAGGTATTGAGTAAATGCAGTTTAAAATCAATTTGTTATACATTTACAATACATAATGTACAATTGATTAGGTAGGTCCTTAGTCTTAAGCTATAATAGTGAAAGTGTTAAACATTTTTAATTCCAATGCTAGTTTAATTACTTAGTTCTTATCATACAATTTTCCACATAAATTAGTTGTCAATTATATTTTACACAAAAATGTAATTGTTTAATTTTATTTGAATTAATTTTGATAACTGGTTTCAAATTAATAATACATTTTTATTAAATAAATTATTAGACGCTAAATATTAATATTTTATTATATTAATATTGTTATTTTGCACCTTTTCATGATCAGAAGTATTAATAGTAGATTTGTTTTATATTTCATTATTCTTATATAAATAAAGTTAGTTTCAAGTACTCTTAGGCATTGGCTATTAGGTAGCAAACAATGTAGCATACTGAAAATTGTGTACCATTACAGTTTTACTATTTATTCACTTCCCAACCGTTCAGATTTTTAAGGTCACACTGTTAAAATAATACTGTAATACAGAAATTCTCATCAATACATTAAAAGCTAACAGATATTTTAATATTTATATTTAAATTATTTTTTTTAATACAAAATAAGATTGTTGAAATATACAAATGGCAACTATCGAAATATGTGGATTGGAGAAGTTTGAAACATGTCAAAGTCTTGTCTTCCGTGATCAAATTTTCGTTGCGAAATTCTATAACAACAGCCTGTTCTAGAGTATTATTTAATGATTAATACGTTATAAAGTACTTACCAACAAAATTCAAAACTAAGACAAACACTAGTAGATATCTTCTAGCTGTTGTCAAAATTACAAGTATTATCATTTTATGCAAGATATAAAAACCATATTCAACGTGTAAATGTTTTTAAATAAGATATGTAAACAACTTATCAGTAAGGTTCAGGACTTGTTACATTTGGATATTCTTTAATAATGACTGTAGAATAATCTAAGTAAAATATAAATTTGTTTTAAAATATACCTAACGGACTAAAATACAAAAATTTCAATTATATATATTTGCATATTTTGATGTTTTTTATGCAAAATACATTCTAGGGATTTTTGCAAATTAATAGTTATTTAGAGCCTATTTACCCATTTTTATGTTTTATGTAAATTTATTCTTATCTTTTTTTTTTACTATCACACTTACCTAATATCATAGAAATTCATGGCGTCAATGAATGTGGCAACTAAAAAAATACTTAATTGTTTATGCGTATAGCTCTGTTTATTTGTAAATTAATACTATATATAATATAATGCTATAATAATAATAGTAAATTACTATATATAATGAAAAAAGATAAAGTGATTATGAAATTTAATGATTGATTATTTATTAGCAATAAACTACTAAGTACCTATTGAGTAAAGTGCATTGAAAAACGGTAATAACTTAAATTGAAACTATGTTGGAGAAAAATAAGAGTTACAAATCTGGATACCAAAAAAGTTTGGAAGTTTTACATGAAATATTGAAATGAAATGACTTAGTACGTTTTAAGTAACTATGCGCCAATAACGTTAGTAGACGTGGAACGTTTGTTTTCAATTTATTAAAATATGCTGATCAACAATCGCATTTAAATTTATTAAAAACAGAAAATGTCTAATTAGGTTTACAGTCCAACTTTGCATGTAAACATGCAATTATTTTTACATGTTTATAATACTAATTTTTTTTAATTGTAGGAAAAGAAGACGAAGAAAATTAATTCCATCATAAAGAGTATTAAAATTGTTTTAAACTTATTTATTAAAGACTTTATTTGTGTATTTTTACACAAATTTCAGTTATTTTAACTGGCGTTGTGAGATTCGTGATAATCCACCCCGGCACATACCGCAACACATGGAAATTGACAAGTCCGGGGATCGGTCCGGCACTCGAATTATCGAATTCAACGCCGACCGCATATACCGGAGCCGTCTATCGGACCGATGAATTTATCGGTTTGGTCTACGTGTGATAGCACTAACTCAATTACATTGCATCCGGCATCGGAGTCGGTTCCGATTTTACCGGTGTGCGTAAAAGCGGTCGCACGCGTGTCCAACGAATTCGAATAGTTTCCGTTCATTTCCTTTTCACGTTCAAAAATGTCTGAAGTGAAATGTTTGACGGCGTACGTTACTGCTGTGGGTACAAGCGTTTGGCGTTGACGTTTTTTTCCTCTCCTGTTGACGGATTACGGTACCATCATTGGTCATCTCGCAGTCACTTCCATTTCCGAAAACCCTCCCTGACGTCTTGAACGCAAATAATGGTTTCGAGACCTTTTCGACCCTCCCATTCAAACCAGACTGCAGCGTTTTCGTTACCATCTAAATAATCGCCAAAAAAATATATAAATAAAAATCAAACCGTCGAATGGTTGATGATCGCTCACAACAAACTACGAGCGAGTGTATGCATTTTTTTTTTATTTATTTATTATTTTATTCACATTAATTCGTTTGATTTAGTTTTATTTTTCAAATATAATGTACTGATGTTTCTCACAGGCGCGTACAAAAAAAAAAAAAAAATGTTTTGATAGTTGGGTTGATAGTGGGTTTAGGCTGTACATTTTAATACCTATAAATAATTTTCCTAAATTTCAGGGAAGGGAAAGTTGAATCCCTAAACTCCCTCTTGTGCACGCGCCTGGTTTCCCACTCTAATCACTTATCATTTAAACTACTTATTCCCGCTAGGACGTCAGATATAGATTACTATTGAAGTATTAAAATGTTTTCTTAAATCATTGATCGTATGGAAAACGATTCACCGACCACCGTACAACATTTTTTCAGGGTCAATTTGTTTAAAATATTTTTCGTTCATCACTATCGTTTAAAATAAAAACATTTCATTACAGAGATGCATTGTTTTGAATTTCTAGGTTGTATAGGTATCACATTTCGCCATTGCCCTAATTATAACACTTGAAAATGGTGCTGAATTGTTTAGTTCGGTATTTCGATTAGTTGATAATAATTAAATAAATTAAAATAGGAAAAAATTCGCGTTGTTTTTTTTTTCTTCCTAAGATTATTATTTTCTTCTGAAGGTCAACAGCAAGTAAATACTCATAGTACACATGATTTCATTGTAACGTGGTGTAGTCTGGGAACCAATAGAAGAACATGATTGTTTTTTTTCTTTATTTATAAACAATTTTATTAGCACTCGACATGACATGTAAACACACTAAGTTTAAAACCAAGCGCTTGATGTATTAGCCTCGGAACAGTTTTTAATTGGATTTTATGGCGTTTTGCAATTGCAATCACATTTGAAGATACTAGCCGAACGCTGGCTCGATTAAAAACGCATATCATGAAAAACACCGTATAGTGACTTGTTTTATGTCTAATTTCCAGATGTCTAATTTGATTGTGCGTTTGAATAATTACATATAACACCCGTATAGTCACTGTTTGGTGTACCGTGAATAATTTTGTTATCGTATGGTACACATTTTGAATAATCTGAAACAAGGCAAGAGGACGAGGCGAACTGTACGAAAATGACCTAAGACCTCACCACAGTTTTAGTTTAATATTTCCCGATAATAATATACACTGGTCGATGAAATCATTCAATGGCATCAGAAATCAAAACGAAGCATTTTGATATTAATTTTAACGAGCGTTCGGCGCCACCGCGACAAGCCGCGTGCCACGCAACATCAATATTAATTATTTAACAGTGTACATTCTATAATCAATGCTATAGCAAATAAATATATAAAGCTAGCCAGTAAGTCTACGTTAGAATTTGTAGATTTTTTTATTTGAAAAATATTTTACTCTCGATATGATTGGGTTATTACTTATCTAATATCTACGAAATCTACGTGCTGCACTACACCGGGAGTTATGCGACTCTACTGTTTTATAACATGTTAACATAGTTTTCTAATTTAATGTATTCACCGTTTCTCTCTTGGAGTTCCTATTAATAATGGATTATATTCAATGCTCACTTATAAGGATGAAGGGTGAGACAAAATGTACATTCAAAAATCGTAAATGTATCTTAAACTACTCAAGGTTAGACAAGATTATTTTATGCTTGGTCTAGTTTATCATAATTTAAAAACAGAAATACTTTTTTTTTAAAAAAAAAATTAACATTGAGATTTATAAAATATACATAATAAGCACTATTGCTTTGTTAGAATGTATTTTAAATATGTATATGTTACATTCAATTTGACGGAATTCAATATTTGTGTACATTATATCATTGATTATACCTTTTAGTGGAAACTTACGGTTTTTTAAAATATCTATATTGGTTTCTGAATGAGATTCTAAGAACATTTAGATTGAAAAATCATATTCATATAAAATTCTGAGAGAACGAGGAATTTATTTATTTATTTTCTTTGTGTCCATTTACACGATTTTTACCAAAAGGACGATTTTTGACGTCTGATCAATTTTTTATACTAAAAATTATATATTTTTACATTTTTAATTTTTGGAATTTAAATTGGGAATAAAATTAACTTAATGTGGCTTAACAATTTATCAAATGACTATAGTGACTGCAAAATATAGAAAAATTTAAATTTGAAAGTTGGAAATTTCTTTTAAAAATAATTAACAAGTAACTTAGTTAAAAGTAACTTTACTTTAAAAAATTTAATTAATTAACTCCCAGCTGTAAAAATGTAGAACATGCAAAACTGTACCTTTTTATAACATATTGAAGGTTAACAAATTAAAATGTGTTATTGCCGAAATTGATAAAATCTATGCAAATATTGATTCCATTTATAAAAAAATTAAGCAATTCATTTTTATAATTTCTTATTTTCATGCCAATTTTTCGAAATATAAAATAAGGTTTGAAAAGTTAGAGTTGTTTCAAAACAATTATTCTATGTTATTTATTCCCATGATAAAAGTATACGAAATAATTATAATTATGGCGCAAAACGTATTATTCCGATACATTTTTCCAAAACATGTTATTTTAAATGGCGATCCAAAATCCATAATCATTACCATTATATCAGTACAAAACAATGATGATTTTTTTACAATACTTATTAATTTTATATTGCTTAGGGCCTATCTTGGAGTTAGGAGAGACCTTAAAGTCAAACGGTTGTTCTACGCAGATTACATACACAACAATTAGGTAGATACCAATATTTGTAGTAGATTAGTTCAGGCATATACATTAGCCAGGTAATATATATCTTTTCGAATTATAACGATCATATAGCGGATCGAAAGCTAAGTAGTGGTAATCTCCTTCAACTTTAATTATCTTCCTCTCGATATGAAAAAAATTATGCATACGCTTGTGACGTGTTATATGTTCTTTCAGCACAGAACACGTGTAATAAATTTTAATCGTTCAAAAAGCAGCGATAATAGAATTTCAGTTACAATAAAATTATTAATGTTATTTGTTTAATGTATGGGTACAGTTTAATTTTTAAACAACATGTAAATAATACCATTGCATCAACATCTTCTGACGTAGTCTATCCTTGTTTACGTAAATAAAATGTGGACAGTATAAGGGGCAGAATAACAGTGTAATAATTATACCATTACATTATCCTATTGAAAAGGTTATAGCTTACACGTATATATATATATACGAGTATAATACAAATGCGATAATAACACGACGATTATAATAATTATTTTTTTCTTCTAATCCATCAAAAACTTATAAAATATGTTACGTAAATCTACTGCACATGAATTAAAATTAATAACCGATACGATGTCATAAATTATAATAGGTTATGGAAAATAGAATTAAAACTGTTTATAGCACAAATCCATAGAATTTACACAATGTGTTTTACATACCTATTACAGTTTTTCAATTTCGAATAAAAAGAAAATTTACTTCTTAGTAATTACATGTTACGTTTCTTCCCTAAATATTCCATTGTACGGTTAATAGTTGATTAAAAAAAAAAAAAAGTTGACACAAAAAAAAAGCATTCACTCATTATGAATTGGTCAGAGTTATTAATTACACAAGAAAAGAGTTATTACGGAAGTATTCATGTGAGACATTAGACACGAGTTGGGCGTGGGCCACTGAAGCGGCGGATGACTTTAACTTTTTAGTTTGAAAACAACGATAAATCATTGCATTCAGGAAAACTGTCTTGAACGGATCTCATTTTACCGCGCGATGTTTAGGGTAAAAGTTTTTCATAAGTTGCTCATAAAAAATTGTTATGATTGTCGGTGAATTTAATTTACGTTTGTATTGTTCGTATACCAGTGCACATATGTGTATTCTTCATGATATGACATTGGTGATTGTATTATTATTTTAAATTCACGGGCGTAATTATCAAAGTAAGAGGTAGATGAGATTGATTTCTGGTTGTTTTCGGGGAGATAAAAAACCACTGCAACATTCTGTTAATTATTTGTTTACGTTTTTTTCCCATATTTAACGTTTCAGCATGTTTATGAATAACCGTTTGTTGAAAATGCCTTGTGCCTCTTCCATATTAAAAATGTGTCGATAACGCGACTTTAAAACGGATAGTTTAAAATCCTTATTTTGAATTATCCATTTTATATTATACATGTACTGCATCGGATTAAAGGTAGCAAAATGTTGTTGTCCTCGAGAGGCAAAACCTTAATACGACACTGATACGACCTTATATTTTCTACGTATTTGTGTCAATTAAAAACGTATTATATTTTTGGTAATATTTCCTATAGGCAAACGTTGTCCGTTTAATTCGAAATTGAGCAAATGAAATTAATAACAATAAATAATATTTCTCATCATTGTCTGTTATTTTTTTTTCTTTTTCGGTGCCGTGTAAAAAATGTTAAGCCCAAATATAACAACACCCAATGAAATTACTGGTACACGAACTCAGTGTCGCTACTTGGTTTTTGTGGGGCCCTAATGCAAACATTAATTTGATGGCCCTTTAAAATGTACACACCATTATTTAATTTAGTGAGCATAATAATTTAAACGGGACAATATTCACTTTTTAATATTAACAGTCTGGTCTTAGTAAATATAAAAGAATTTAATATTCAGTTTTATTTATTTATTTTTTACAATTTTTGCAAACAAACAATTAATACACTTGAATACATAATAATAAAGATATCGTTTGCTCACCTTCTACAAGCTGTGCTTTTATTGAAGGTGATGAGTTCTTAATATATAAATTTAAGTAATGAACATAATTATAAATAGATTAATATGAGAGCGAAACAAAAAAAATAAAAACAACAAAAATTATAATTACAATATAATAAGAGCAGAGAAAAAAAAGAAAAAAAGAGTTATAATAATAGTAACAGATGAAAACAATACATAGATTTATAATTATATGTCAGAGCTTAGAGTAGTGTTAATATGGTATATTTAAAATTATTATAGTTATTGAAGTTATTAATATTAATTTTTAAGTTTTTACAGAGAGTAATAGCAGTATTTAATGTACTTTTAAGACCAAAAGATTTATAACGTCTAGGAATATTAATATTTACATTTTTCTTAAAGCTAGTGTTAACATTATGTTTACATATTGGTATACTGTTCTTATGTTATAAGTAAAGACCGGATTTATATTTTTTCAAAATACCTTAAATATGATGTTAATATTCTCTAAAAAACCTTCAAATATTCTTATTATATTCTCTTAAAAATCTTAAAAATATGTAAAAATGTTCGAAATTATTCAAAAATAATCAACAAACATCAATATATGATTTAATATGCATTTTTAAAAAAAAAAAAATTTTTTTAATCATGAGGTATATACGTAGTTGTGTATTATAATAGAATACTTGTGCGGATCGACGGTTGCACAAGAAACCGTTTCGGGCGAGTGCGTATCTGCGTCCGTACGCATCCGTCGTGTGCTTGTCATCTCTTAACGGCTTCAGACAAACGTGTATATCGGAATGAGGTAGTGGACTGTATCATGGTGGGAACAACTATGTTGGTCAGGTGATGGGTAGGCGAGATAATTAGAAGTATATTATAATACATATGGCAATTGCGGTAATAATTAATATGATATATTGACAAAAAAATATATATATATATATATATAAAAAAAAAAATAGCTTAAATTAGTGTTAGTATACTAAAACATGGAGGTACATGGGGGAGGGGGCACCACAAGCCGGTCTTCCTGAACAGTATAATAATCAAGGAGAATATAAGTAATATTTATATATAATAATGAAATAATAATAAAGACAAACAAAAAAAAAAAAAAAACAATTAAATGGCAAAAGTGTGCGTACGACCTAAACTCCAAAATAGGCGACTCCGCGGCTGAGCACGTGATGACTGGATCCGAAGGTCTATCTGCTTCTAATGTCGAATTGGACGGGTTGACCAGGTCAGCACTCAAAACGGTGACGAATAGAGAAAAAATGACGGGACCTGGACGATCTGGTAACCCACGGTGTACCAGGCGCAACGGAACGGGCCAATACTACGTGCGCGGCATGATGCCGAGTGGTGTTCCGGCGCGAGACACGAAAATCAAAAACAATAACAATTTTTCCCTTTTTTTCGACGGGGTTCGCCCATACACTTCGCGCGCAATCATGACGCGGCTTAAAGTTACCCAATGAAGGGGTGCACGAAATCACCGGGGATATTGACGGCGACGGCGCACCGGTTCGCGACGTATAATGGACGCACAAGGCCACGACCCGATCACAAAGACGGCGGAACAACGACAACTTTACGGCCTTTGGCGGTGACCAACGGTCCGTGCCACGCGGATATCTTCCCCACTCCGTGGTATCACAGATAAGATATAAATTTCAAATATTGTACTGCGGTGGTAGATAATATTATATTGTGTACCCGACAATACTATTGTACTTCAGTAAGAGTAGGAATGTAGTAAAAATATTACAGTATAGTCTATAGTAGAGGTCGTCAACGTTTTCAAACAAATGAGCTACATTTGAAATTTAAGTCCCTAGTGTTTGACATCCAGGAAAATTTAGATATTTAATCTTTAAATCTAATATTCCCATTATCCAATTAATCTGATTATTATACGCGATCGACCAATAGTGGTAAAATTAAATTTAACAACGATCGACTGATTGGTGATCCCTGGTTTACAGTATTAAAATTTAAAAACAATATTCCTTTGGTATATTTTAATTAAATTTTGTATTAACACTATTGTCACAATATTAAAAATAAAAAATAATCATTTATATATTAAAATATAATAAAACAAAAAAAATTGGTTAACAAAAGGTAATCCTTAAATAATAATAATTTAATACAAGATATAAAATAACAATATATATATATATGTATAAAAAAAAACAATATTTTTTGGTGCATACAATGGTAAATATTTACTTTTTGAAGAATAAAAAAGAAACTTGTTATACTATTTAAATTTTATTATATGAATTAACAATAATATATTTTACATATTATCTGTACTCATGTTAGTTCTTCTATCACCTAAAATTTATTTATAGAGACTAAATGAACGTTCAACATCAACAGATATTAGAGATGCAAACTTCATGTCAACAACTACATTAGGTGTAAAATATTCTGGAAGATCTTCATTGTTCCACATAAAATGTTCCCAACTTTTGCTAACATTTGGTAACCTTTATTTTTTTAACATAATTGAGACACTTTAGTATTTTTATTATGTTACCCATTTCATCAGATATATTGGTTAGTTTGCAGATAAAAGTTTGTACAATCTCCAACTATGAAAAAAAAATCAAATATTCTAAAATATGCTAAATGGGCTAAATATTCTCTAACCTATGATATATTCTCAAACATGTAAAAAGAAACTTTTTTTCTACAAACTCAGAATTGAATGAATCGTCCACATTTTTTACTCACATACAACTGCATAGACCAAGTAATGATATGTAAAAACATATAAATCCGGTCTTTAATTATAAGTAATAATACACTTTTTTTAAACAGCTTATCAAAATTAAATACATATATCTAATTCCTTATATAAAGTATTAGTACTTGTGTAATTAGATAATTTTAATATAAATTTTATTTATTTATTCGTAGTTGTTTTTAGTTTTTCTAAATGAGTATCATAAGCACAACCCCAACTCTCAATACCATAGGTAATAATTGATTGGACGAGTGAGATATATACTATTCTTAATTGTTTTTTTTTTTTAAATATAGATCTAAGATTAAGAAAAATATAAAAGAATTTTCGACATAATGATATTAAATGTTCTATATGGTTTTTCCATTTTAAACGCGAATCAATATATAATCCTAGATACTTTATACAACTAACATTTTCTATACATACACACGTACAGCTTAGATCATTATTCGTTAGGTATAATGATGAGTGATTACAGATTTTTAAATTGTTTTGAATATCAATATTAGTTACAAGAGCGGATCCAGACCGAGATAACGGGGGGAGGAGGGATTTTTAACGAACACACATGATATAGATATTTATATAGATGAAATTAAAAGTTTTAATTTTGATATAGGTTATTTATTTAGATAAAAAAAGAAGTCTTAAAAAATATATATATAGTAATAATAATAATAATTTTTTTTAGTTATTCCAATATGTCTCATAACTAGGGACCGGATTTATATGCAGGCCCATATTCAGGGGGGTAGGCAGATGCCCAGGGGCGTCAAGTCTCAAGGGCGGCAAAATATTTTAGCAAAATTAATTTCAAAAATGATGTACCTAATAAAAAAAAATAAAAAAAGAAAAAAAGAAAATAGTATGTTTTATTATAATATAATTTGTTAATTAAAAAAACTATTAAACAATTTTAATTTATAAGTTATAATATAATATTAAAGAATTTCGATTACGGACGAAATAATAAGTGTTATATTATTATTATTTATTTTTGGAGAGTGGCATAAATACGGGCCCGGGGGCGTCAAATTTTTAAATATGAGCCTGAATATACCTAATATTAGTTCCCAAATTTGTTATGATAATGTCAATAAACATAAGTTATTTATAATAATATGGCGTATGATATCGCGTGCGGCGTGCGGTGGCATGTCTACTACACAAAAATAGCATTGATTTTAGAATATCTAAAAGGTTCACGAAGATTTATCTCCTATATTTTCCGTGGGCAGGCCCCTTAGAGGAGCGCCAATTTTTTTTTTTTACACCGGGGCGCAAAATATCTAAATACGGCACTGCGTATATGTATTGGAATAAGCTTTTTGAAATCTGATAAGCATTGTCCCCGATTTAGATCTTTCTTATTAAAATAACACTAATTTTTTTTTTTGCATATTTTGCATATTTCAACATTTTTACCTATTAAATGCATATTCAATGCATATTTGTAGTTTTGCATATTATTATTAATAGCACATATATTCGTTTTCGTCGTATTTTATACGATCACAGCCACATAATATCGATAAAATTGCGACCGGTCGTTACTTTCAAAGATAAGATTACATACTCATATCATCCAATGCAATAAAATAAAATATGAATTCAATTTTTGTTTTCACTTTTTATTAATGTGGGTGTTTATACTTTATAGATTGAAGATAAAAAATGTTAAATGGTGACAATGACGACAAAATATTTTAAAAGCTTTTTTATACATTTTTTAATACCGTATTAATTAATGATTGTTTTTACATTTATAATACATTTCACATATTTTTACATAATTTTAAACAACATTTTAAGTGAATATTTAAATACATATTTAAAAATAAATACATATTTTATAGCATATTACAACATTTGTAGAAGCATACTTTAAGGATTTTTTGTGCATACAAATCCGGTCCCTACTCATAACAATAGAGTTTATAATTACAAATTTGTTGATTATGGAGGTTCCCAACGATTTTTACGTTGGTCGTTATCAGTTATCACATTTCGAAAAACACAAAACTTGGTTACGAATATTTAACATCACGATAGTAGTATATAACTGTGATATCAGTATATTACCAAATAATAAATATAAGTGATAACATAGTACTAGCATAAGTTTGGTATAGAAAAAAATAGTTTAAGATTTCCCTATATACCCTTGAAGTAATTACGTCAAAAACTGAAGTCTGCTACGGTGAACGGGGGGGGGGATTGCCCCATTCTCCCCCCTCTGCATCCGCCTCTGATTAGTTATATTAAAAACAATGTGTTTGGTTTTATTTAGAATAAACTCTAAAAGATTGTTATCAAACCATAATTTAATGTCATTAAAAATAACATTTGCTTTAATATATAGTTCCTCTATATTTTTATCGTGGATGAGAATAACTGTGTTGTTGGCAAAACACTTAATTTCAGCTTCTGTATTAACCCTTATTATTAAGTAAACCATTTATATATATGATAAAAAATATCGGGCCCAATACGGTTCCCTGTGGTACACCATGTTTGACTGACAAAGATTTACTTAAATTATTATTAATTTTAACTATTTGATGTCTTTCATATCTAAGTGATAGATAATAATTTAAGTATTTATCACTTAGTTATGAACTAATTAACTTATTTGCAATACCACGAATTCCAGCATAATTTAATTTCTTAAGTAATAATTGATGGTTAACACAATCAAATGCCTTCTCAGTATCTAGGCATATGGTACCTAATACTTTGTTATTCTGGTCAAGATGTTCATGTACATATTTATTAAGGAAAAAATGGGCATCACTTGTAGATTTTCCTTTTAGAAATCCAAATTGTTTGTTGGAAAGAAATGAGTTTTTGTCTAGAAATTATACAATTCTATATTTAATACATTTTTCATAGATTTTTGATAAGCTTAATGATAGGGAGATTGGTCTATAATTACTACATAACAATTTATCTCCCTGTTTATGAATAGGAGTAACCATACATTTTTTTAAATAAGTTGGATATGAGTCAGAAGACATAGATAAATTAAATAATATCATTAGTGGGAGAGACATACTATCAGCTGTCTTTTTAAGTATAAAGTTTGTAATTCTATATTCAACAATTGAAGATTGATCTGTAATTTTTATATATATTTTATTATTACGTAACTGGTAAAAAAGGAGTTAAACCATAATTTACTTAGAAATATTGTAACGGTATAAAAATAATATTTACCTAAACAATATAAAGAAATATAAAAGTACGAAAATATTTTATAATAGAAATTATGAAGGTTAAAATATTATTAGATAGTATAAAAGTAATTAATTTTTATGTATTATTTATTGATTAGATTGCACATAGACAATAAAATTAATTTTTAGATTACCACTTAAATACTAAATTAATTATTATTATTTACAAAAAATCTTTTTTCGGGCTTTTTCGATGGCGAAATCGTCAGTCACTTTATCTATACTCAAATCTTGAGTTTTTTTTGCATCCAATAGTTAGAATAGTTAGAATATTTATAAGTCTATTTCCAATCGAGTTTCTTAAATTATTTTTTATACTATGTTTGACTATTGTGCATTTTTATTATAATATATTTTGTATGTTGTGCGTCGATATCTGTTTGTGAAAACCGTTTCGTTCATGCACTTCGAAGTTCGAACATTCACAAATACTATATGGCTATACGTAATTAATTTAATATCAGTGGAACTTGAGTACCTACTTCTATCTACCGTTTAGGCGGGTTATATAGCTCTAAATTGATTACTTTTTAAGTTTTAAGTATTAAACCAATACTGTAGCTTTTCAATAATATAGACATAAAATACTTATCCATGTTGTTTTATAGCATAAGGGTACCTCGGCAACACGAAAGCATTGCAAAAGCAGTTCCCGCAGTGTTATCGGTTAAACAATGACAACAAATAAATAAAAGAGGTACTTATAGGCTATAGCAGTGCTTCCTATACCTTTCCGACTCACGGCGCCTTTTTTGATCTAACGTTTTTTCAGGGTGCCTTTCCCCAAGTCATAGCACGATTAATCATAAGAAAAATTTTTTACTTGATAGTATTTCATGACGACGCGGCGCCCCTGTACAGATATCGGAGTGCACCAAGGCGCCACGGCACACACTTTGGGAACCACTGGTCTATAGGCAAGGACAGTTAAAAAAAAATCCACTTTTTTTACTAGTTACTTGTGAAACTAGTTGTCTATTAGTGAAACGATATTAAAGTTAAATATATTGGCACTTGGTAAATTTTATTTATCGTTTTTTTGTTTTAGTACCCCGAATCATTATGGTTTTTCTGTATAACAATTAATTTCGGTTTTTCGGTATACCGATTTTTTTCAGTTTTTTTGGTATACAAATCAAAACCGTAATACCGAAAATTATTATCAATACTGTCAGCCCTAATTTGACCTGGAATCTAGAACCCGGAGAAGTAAACCCTCCCAAGTATACGCTATAAAGGGCGATGCCCGTTTCCACCAAAAGTAGACCTTTCCCTTTTCCACCAATACCAGTTCCCACCAATATCCGTTTCCGCCAAATAAGATATTAACCACGTTTTTACCAAAAAAATTGTATACTACGCTTAAATTAAATGCTATAGCACAGAAATAACTTTATTTAACATATACTATTAATTCAATAAATGTAAAGTCATTGTATAATATTTACAATATAGGTTGGAAAATGTTAAATTTTATTTATAAAAATGGCCAGATATAAAAAGGTGAAAAAAATGATATATTATGGTATACGATACCTTAGTTACCTATATAATTTATAACTATATATATATATATAATTAGTTGATATTTGTTAACTGATCCAATAAACAATTTAATGTTGTTTAGTTCTAGTGTTTTATTTCCACGTTTACTTTCGATAACTTTAGCCATCATAGAATTATAAATTTTAAAATTTACGTTTTATTTTAACACACACACACAGTTGTAATACACTATTTAAACTGTGCCATCTTTTCACTTGTTCATAAAGTATTTGATTATTTAGATATTATCATGGTTAATGTTATGAGTAAATACATAAGTACGATAACGGTTTAACACAATTAAATATAATAAATGTACAATATACATTTATTATATTGTATGTATATTTATATATATTTTACATCAATCCGAAAAACTCGTTAAACACCCCAAGGTGTAGGAATATAGTAATAATAATTAAGTGAAAATGTATATTAATTATTTGAATTATAAATAACTTTATACTTTTATTACTTTTTTTTTTAGTCTTTAACTTGGTGTATGAATCAAAAAAAAAAATCAAAATTTTTTATTTGATTGCATAACGTTGATAGGCGACACATAGAACTATTAGAAAAGTAATTTGTTTTTGACTGTTGTATAGCAAAAGGAGGGTTATATCTAGAATTGAAAGTGGGTAGTTTAAGATCAATTTTTTATAATAGTTCAGGACAGTCAATTTCTTCATTCAAGGTTTTATAAACAAAAGTAGCATCAAAAACTAACCGTCTGGTCTTTAGTGATTTTAAACCTGCAAAGTTTGCAATCTTATCCATATTTTGGTTTAATCTCACTGTTTTATACGCGTAAAAACGAAGGACATTTCTCTAGACTTCTAATTTGTTGATAAATTGTAAGTTATTTGAATTCCATAATACCATGCCAAATTCAAGTGATGATCTTACTAATGAACAATATAATACTTTCAAACATAAAGGGTTATTAAAATCATGGCACTTACGTTTGATGAACCCTAACATACGAAGACTGGTCCCATATATTTTATTTATATGTGCATTAAAGGATACATTGGCTGCCAGAATAATACCTGGATCTTGTACTTGATTAATAGAATTAAGGGGGACGCCATTTATATGGGATTTATAGCGGTTGGAAGAAGTATGAACACATTTAGTGGTATTAAGGGATAAAATCAGAACCTAAAGAATATGTATTATTTAACGAAGGTAAGGCATCAAAAACTTCAGTAATTTAAATATCTATCATATTACAATCAATGTAGTCATAGATATTATCTAGCACTGTATCATCAAAAATAATAGGCTTAACATAAACGGACGAAAACCAAACACTAAATAAGTTAGCAACTTCTAATGAGGTTTTATCTAAATGGTATACAGAAGCAAGGATATCATTAATTTTCCGAGATTTGTTAACATAGTTCCAAAAGTATTTGGGATTACTGATAAGTGAATTTTGGGTGTAAAATAGATGATCAGAGTAACATTTTTTAGTTTATATTTTACACTGTTTACGAATGTTAGAAAATATTACGTAATCAGAATAGATTTTGTAGTTTTTATATTTTTTATGGGCAACTAATTTTTTTTTGATAATCTATGTAGATCAATTGAAAACCAGTTAGGAAATGTTCGTGTATGACTAATACATTTTGGTACATATGTATTCATAACATCAATTACAATACGATAAAACTCGTTAGTGGCAAAATTAACGCAATTTGAATTGTATGATTTAGACCAGTTACAGTACATTATGTTATCATACTATAAACTTTTTGTGATGTCTGATTCAATATTTAATATAGCCATACTGTTTAATCGTTCATCGGTCATTCTCGAACACAAGTAACTTATTTACATTTTGAAGGAGAGGTTTTTCGTCGACAAATTTTGTCTCTCCCTGCCATAAATATTTCCAATCTTAAAATATTATCTTGGATAAAAAAAAAAAATAACCAATTTCTATTATTGTTCATCAACATGAAATGAAATATGTAAAAATCTGATGTCGCCTCTAAAAAAATGCCATCCTGAGCGCTTTAGCCCTCCCCCCTAAATACGTCACTGGTAATAGGAATATCTACGAATGCACACGTACCTGGTGTAGATAATTTTATTTGATTTTAATTACTTGGTAGTTTTTTTTTTTTTCGTTTCATAACTACCTACCTACATACTTACTAAATATAATAGTCTTATAATTGTATAAATAAACGCTGCAAGCACATGTTAAGTGTTTAAAAATACGTTTCTATGACTAAATTACTATAATACTTAAAAATACACTGACCTTTATCAAGTAGTATATCTTCTTTCAAAATGCACGCATGTTGGAACACACGTGTTCGCGCATACTGCTCCCGTATTAAATATCCTGAATATAAACCATTGTTATAACATGCATACATATTATACTTACTGTAGAAATATTGTACCGTAACTATTACTGTTTATTTGTCTGCCGTGTGACGGCCACGACTTACTATGCAGTAACAAATATGTACGCGGCACATGTACGCTATACCATTTTTTCTCATCGCTAACTAGCTGCAGATAGACTTGTACGTAGTAGCTTTACCATTATCATAACAAAGATAGGCGTAATGCACGTGCAATTGTGTTGAAATATTTTCGCAAGAGCCTACGAATGAATAATCGTTTAAAAATACTCACCACAACAAACACTTTAACGTAACGTAACATAACACTTTATACTGTAATACTGTAAATTCCATATTCGTAGTACATGGAATATCCATACTATATTCGATAAATGTTTGTAAATATTTCGACTACGATTCATATACTTCTTATAGTATTTAAATATTGTTTGAAACATGGTCACAGTAAACATATTGTTGGGATTATTGCCAGTTGGTATAGGTATTTTTAAGAGCTTGTATTGTAAACCCGTATACTCCGTAAGAACTACGAAATGAAACGTTTAAAAAAATATTATGCTATGTTAAATGTACAATGTAACATGTTACATGTGTATTTTTTTACTTTTATGCTGTCCACAGGAGACTAGCATATGGTAGTCAGTACACGGTTATGCATTGTTTGTATTATATTTCGAGTGTAGTACAGTTTTTGAGAACACACGTGTGATTGTTAGAAAAAAAAAAATTATACACGTGTACCTCGTATAATAATTCTTCTCTCTGTTTAATCTAAATTATGTTTTTTTATGTTCATTATAACTATTATACATAAACTCATTTCTTATTATTTAAATTTTACAGAATATATTACATAATATTCAGTGTTTTTGACAATGAGCAAAACGAAAATTACTATGTATTTTTAGTGGTGTTGTAAACTGCGGCGGGGGTTAAATCGTCATTCAGTGCAGGTAACTACATTGTACTATATGTAATGTGCAGTGACATTAGAATTAAACGATTTATAATAGTACTGATGTGTGTTCAAGGGAATGAATTTGCTTAATTTATGTTAGTGTAAAGCAATGCAGCGAAGGGGGCTCCGAGTGCTTTGTCAATATTTTTTAATGAAACGCAATAAAATTAAATTTATACGATGACATTACACAACTGGCCTACACAGTTGGTTGAAAAATAAAGAAATCGAGCAGATATTCATAAAATATTTTTTGATTTTAAACAATAAATAAATATGCAAGTACAATTTTGATTTTACCTTATTATAGTGTCCATAATATATATATATATATATATATATTTTACTTCTAAGAAAATCTAACAGTTTTAAATTTACATAATATGATAATTTATGTTTAAAGAGGAATAAACCTGTAGGCTTAACAGTTTTTATTTACTTTACTTTTCATTTTTGAAGATTTATTTGAAATATTTACATATCAGTATGCGTGGTAAATTACTATTGGTAGGTAATGTATTTAAAGACATACACATAAAGTATTAGCGGGTTACCTATTTATTTAGTTTGTATTTAAATTTTAGTGAAATCGTAGAAGTATAAATAATAGATTTTGTTTTAATGGTCAAGTATTTCTGAATGTGGTTAAACATAATCCTAGTCAATTATTATACACCAAAAAGTGTCTAAGCGTTATTATAGTCTTGATGCAATAGACTAAAATATATAAATTGGTCTTAAATGTTTGCCGGCTTGGCAAAGCACCAAATTTAGAATACAATGTGATCAGGTTGGCCTTATGATTGTTTCAACAAAATACTAGCCATTTTTAACTTAATAGAAGGTGCCAAAATCTAGAAAAATGTTAAAATTTTTTTTTTTTTTTGTTTCACTATGACTAATGAAAAATAATATTGTTGAACTATCATTTATATTATTATACATAATTTTTGCAACACGAGGTTACGTGTACGCACCTCAAATCATTTCACTAGATTTGAAATTAAGATGTATGATTTTCATATTTTATTATATTTTTAAATAAGTGTTAAATATTTTATTCTTACACTTACAACATATATTCATCTTAAATACTCTTTGGAAACCAATAATTGTTAAACATTCAAAAATGGAAATCTGTTAATTGTATATAATATATTATGAAAATATAGTTCATAGTTAAGGAACTAATTTATTGCATTCAAAAGTAAACAGATTCACTTCTCAGTGATAACTATAACTGTCAAGAATAACTGTTTAAATACGAGTCACGAATACTACTCAGCATTTCTTAGTCTTGTATTGTATAAGCTATTACATTCAGGATAAAAGATACCTTTATGAGGTTCCAAGAAACAACACAGAGGTATTTAATGTACGTGACACCATATCAATTTTATCAACAAAATGGTTGATTTTTTAATATATAATGTGTTATAGAACTTGACTGTACCTATACTGCATAGTACACATTTAGGTAACTTCTGTAAAGTCATATTAGCAAATAAGTATATATATATATATATATATAGATACTGTAGTTATAATAGGTATAACTATATACCTAGAATCCCTTTCTTTCGAGCAAGTACAGCCATTTTGAATAAGTCTGGTAATATTCAGCTACGGTCACTTTCGAAGAACTCATTCACTATTCACAAGTTGGGAAAAGCTCAAATAAGTCGTGCCTTTCTTTCATCTTATTGTTTTTGATAATGGTATTTTTCATTTGTAAACACTTATTGGGCTGTTTCTGGAATAGCTCATAAAGTCTTATTTCCTATATTGCAGATTTTGTCATCGGAAAGTAATAGAAAAATACTATACTATAATCAATTTAGATTATAGAAATACCTACCTAGATCAATATTTTTCTACCTTTTTTTTCTCTACAACCGTTTAAATTTTCAATAATTTTGCACTACTCCTCTTCAGAATTTTAAATAAAATAATAAATACATTTTAACAAAAAGTCATTTAAGTTAAAAAAAAATAAAGTTCTCACTATAAATTATTTTACTTGAATATCCACAAAAAATACAATTTCAAACTTTCTATAACAAAATATTTTTTACAAAAAATATATAATATGTTCACCAATTTAAAAAAACTCTGAATCTCTCGGTTGTAATCCAAATATGATGTTAAAAATAGGTGTTGGTATTTAAAAAAATCATATTTTACTGTGTATGCACATACCGGAATTACGAAAATTTTGAAATTTATCAATAAAGAAAAAATATAAATGTGTATTTATATGGTCTAGGACAATGGTGCCAAACCCGCGGCCCGCAAAGGTATTTTATGTGGCCCGTTACGAATATTCTAAAATAAAAAAAAAATTTAAAAATGTATAAAAACATTTTTAAATTATTTATTTTCATATATTATTTTTATATAAATTTATGAATTCGTTTAAATAATTATTCCAAAAAATACAACTATAATGATAATAATAAAACTAAAAATTATACAAAAATATTATGCTCTTATTTTTAATGTGAAATTTGAGCTTGTACTCGTTTTACTAATAATGAAAAATCTGGTTGAAATTTAGTGGTTCCAATCCTCAAAATTGAATGAAAGTGTTTATCCGTAAGTCGTGATCTATGAACCAATTTTGTTTGTTTCATTGGTGAAAATATTTGTTCGTATATTTACGTCCAGCCAAATACATTATAAAGTCTCTTAAATTAGGGAAATCTTCATGTGGAAGTTATGAATGAAATTTTAAAATATCATTTTGTTTCATTTTTTGAAATTCATCACAGTAAAATGAATTTGTTTACAACTCAATAACTTCAAGTTGAAGAAAAGTGTCGACATCATTTTCATCAATATTAAATGGATTTTCAAATAAACGCCACAATTTTTCGTGTAATTTAACATCAAAAAATTGAGATGAAAAATCGGTTTCCGACTTCTTTAACATTTCTACAAATGATTTGTTGAACGGTTTTGTTTCATTTTTAAACATTTGGCAGTTTTCAAAATGGCTAAAGTCGTTGCGCTCAGTTTGATCAATAAATAATTTTAATACTGCATCAAATGCTTTAACAGTATTATACATATCAAATATAAGTTTTCCAGGTCCTTATAATTTTAAATTTTGAATATTTAAATGTAGGTACTTAAAATAACGTACTGATCAAACTAATGTGTACCTACGATGTATACCTCAATTCATAATCTTTTCAATGGACAATAAAAGATAAGAAAACAAGTCCAATATATAAGATTATTTTTGTACTTAAATACTTTGTGGTCCGTTTGAAGATAATTGTTTACCAATGTGGCCCGCCAAAGGAAAAAGGTTGGGCATCACTGGTCTAGGACGTTTTGGCGTCGCCGCCGTATTTGTGCTGGACCGGTTTGACGCAGACCGTTTTGGTGCCACAATTTTAAAAATTTGTTCATTTGACAAATATATGTGAATGTACTAAACGGTGTAACATATTGAATTATGAAAATACATTAAAAGTATCCTTATAACAATAATAGTGTTGAAGTTTATTATTTTATATTGTTGATTATTATAAAGATTAACTCGATTTATTTATTTATTTATTTATTTATTTATTCGTATGGTTTCACATCGTATCTAAGTATAAATCCATTCATATATAAATTGTTTTAGAAAAATGATACATAAATAAAATCTCTAGAAAACTTTAGACCAATGTTTTATTAGGACGATACAAAATACAATTTTTTGTAAATATGAGTGTGTATCTTTTTTTCTTTTTATGATTTTTTAGTTTATTAAATAGATATATAAATATATTAGTTAATAAGTTATATTCATATACAATTAATATATATTTTTTTTTTAAATTTTTATAATTCATAATTTATATTTTATACATAGAGGCTTTCTCAAATTTATTAGTCAAGTGCAATACCCGATTTAGAGGGGTTCCTGGGTGACTAGTCACTTGGCCTCAATTTTGAGCGGCCCTCATATTTTTGGTAGTTTGTAATATTTTTGAATATTAAAACTTTGTAATTATTTCAATGCAACGTTAAATATTTATTTTTTTATAGAATCATAAAATTTAAAAAAAGAATGATAAAAGTTGTCATAATATTATATAATATTAAATATTATCTATGATATTGACTTCGTAAATTATTAACGTTTAATACCGGTAATGTATGAAATATAAACTATAAATATTAATATTACCAACAATAATTATTAATCAAGTTAAAAACAAAAAAACTTTTAAAGATAATTTATAGCTTTAGACAACAATTATTGTCATTCTTTACTGTTTCTTAGTAAAAACCTGAGCAATAAATACTAAAATTGTAAACAAGTCGATCAATTGTTTGAGTGTCTATTCTATTTATTGAACTATATGATGACATTCAAATAAAATGCGATTAATGTTCATACGTGCATAGTGCATGATCTATTTGTCAGTTATTAACGTGATTTTCATTAAAGACAAGAATATTTCTGCAATAACTTTGTGAGTGCTATTTCACGCTTTTATCAAGTACAAGATATATCTGGATTAAAAAATAAAATGTATGGGGGGGGGGGGGGGTGCCATAAAACTTTGAATTTAAGCTAACAAAAGAAAAAAAATTGAAAATTGAAAAGATTCAAAAACCTTAATAAATGAAACAATAGAAAATAATTTAAATATTAATTGTGAAATATGTTGTGCCTCTGGTAAGTATTTAATCTTGTAAATAATATTAACATGTAATTTTATTTATTTTTATTGAACATTTTTACATTTTGTAGATTTAATTGTTAAAAACTTTGATATTAGTTGTACTAGTACCCAAAATGAGTTTGGATTGACCAAGTGGTTCATATAGAAAATAATATTATTAGTGTTGATTGGTGTAAAGTTGATTCAAGCTCATTCATAAAAGTTAAATAATTGGATACTAATTAAAAAACAATTTGGTGTGTGTACAAGTTTATTATGAATAATTATGGTCTTTATTTCTTAATACAAAATTGTAAATAAATTATAACGAATATGAAAATATGTTGCGTGTCTTTGTTCAATAACATTATAGGTTTTAACAAATAATTTATAATGTTTGTTATTGTGTTAAATGTTTTTGCTACACATATTTCAGATGCTCAAAATTATCTAAAACTAGAAATATGTTTTATTTACTTGTGATTTCAAGGTTGGTCAGATTATAAATATTTTCTTAATTTTTATATTATACTATATTGTTTGCATGTAGATTTATTTACTGTGCTTTGTAAAACAAATTTGAATTTAACAAAAATTAATAATATATTTCAGTGTAATTAACTACCTATATTTTTTATTATGTTTATTCAATAATGTTATATAATTGTTATAATTTGTGAGATAATTTATATTAAAATAATAATTATAGTAGGTAATAAATTTGTTGAAAATATTATAATTAAGTAAACTAACAATACTTTTTCGGTTGTTTTAATAAAATTATAAAATTATCCTATAATTAATATCATTAGGTTGTGGAAATAATGAAATAGACTACAGCAAGTTGAAGAAAAATGTTGCTTTATAGCTATAAAAGATCTCAAATGAATTTCAAGAATTTTTTGTGATGAATCCCTTGATAAAAATATGTATAAAATTAAAAAGCTTGTAACGATCAAAAATAGATTAGTGTCCGTGTTTGGTTTTCCTCATTAAATCATAACCATCTAATAAATTCGCGACCACTTCATCGCCTATAACACCGATGGACGAAAACACTTTGGAATTCAGTGGAATTTTCCCCACTATTTCCAATTTTTATAAATTCGCGTGTGGAAAACTCGCCATGTCTTGAAGTCAAAACTATGAAAAGGTGGAGGTTTTACGCTCGTACGAGCTTTCCTCCATACTGTAAAAGCTTTATTATAATAAATTTATATTTATCTATAATATCATTTTTTTTATTAATCCTTTTCCTTTATTTACGAGTATAATATAAATGACCTCAATAGTAAAATCCAATTACTCTGGCACCAAAAAGGGTCTCAGTATTTAGTTGGCGACCAATGTACCTTTAAAGGTGATCACCTTTAAAGGTGATCGTCAACGGGCACTCGACAGAACTTTCTGTACTGAGACGTCGCAAGCTTAAGACAGTTTTTTTAATGGTCGAAACCCAAAATGGTACCAACAATTCCAAGAATTAAAAATGTCATTTTTTAGCCATGATTATATCTTTAATGACCTGATAGATGACCCTCAATACCAACTTAAATATCTAAAATCGATGAGTATAAAATAGGGTGACCATACATTCCGCTTAAAACGGGATTGTCCCTTTTTTTATCATTACGTCCCGTTGTCCCGAAAAACTTTGAACGGGACGCTTTTTGTCTCGTTTTTAGAATAGGGTACCGTTTTAATTCCGTTACTTCCATAAAAGTTGTAAACCGAGAGTAAAAGAAAAAAAATAAGACATGTCATATAGTATAAATATATGTCCTACGAACTCATGTGCGAGACTTCTAACGAAATCGATATTAAATACGAATAGTTTACCAACATACAGTATTATTTATAATCAACGATATTCGGTATAATAGGTATATTAGGTATATTAATCGAAAAATCGAACATAGTCGTGCAGTAACGTGTGTACATTGCAACGATCATGTGTTATTAATGTTATAGCCACTGTGTATCAGTTATTTTTATTTAAATTGTTGTGAGTCGTTAGCAGGGCTTGAGACTTCTAGCATTTGCATATTTATTCATAGGATGTTAAAATATAGCAGACTAAGCTACAAATCCGTTTCATAGTAAAAGGAATGTAGCTTTAAACGTTTTTAGAGCATATTTTGGCATATTTTAGGGTTTTTGGATATTTTCTACTATTTTTTAAAGTATCATGCTATTTTTTGCATATAATTTGTTAATCTGAAAAAAATGAAGAAGTTTTGTGAATTTTGTGAGCGCCAAGTGGTAAATTTCTATTTTACAAAAGTAAAATGTAAAAACGTATAAAGCCGCATGTATATTAAAACTGTTCAATGTGAACGCCGATTCGGCCTAAAAACTATTTCGTTCAATCATTCACTTTTATAAAGTAAATGCGACTTTTTTTTGAATTACTTGACAATGACGACGCAGTCAGCATTAAAGAAGCGACAAAATGTATCAATAAAAACGGAATAGACGAAGATCTTATTTTCATCAAATAAAATTCTTTGTTTCTTACTACATATTTAAAAAAATTACAAACACATGGATTGTTATTATCTGACTATATTGAAATATTTAATGATATAGAAAAATCTTATGAAACTCTACGAGGTCCAATTAAATTGAAAATAAAGTTAAAATTAAAACAAGTTTTAGAAAAAAATATTGGTCTATCACTTTTGAAAAAAATTTCTCGCATTTTATTGGGTATAAAAGACATCGAAAAATTAGATAGTTTTTCAGATGATATTACTTGTAGTGATGTTTCATACTTCAAGTTTACCACTATCGATGTGATCGATATAGAACGTTCATTCTCAACGTACAAAACATTTCTAATCAATAATAGATGATCGTTCAAATTTGAAAATATTCATAAACACGTGATAATACAGTGCAATTTTCAAGGTTAAAAACCAAAATTTATAATTTGTTATTTATAAATTATAATATTTACTTACTTACTGATTTATAGAACTTAACTAATTATTTTATAGAATGAAGAAATGATACGTATGTACAATGATCAACAAAAAGAAGAACACTCGTGAATGTTTTTTAGAATTGGATTATATATAAATAAATATTTTCAGAATTAAAATAAATGTTTTTAGATATTTTTAGAGCATATTTAATTTTTTTATTAAGCATATTATAGTGCCTATTTTACTATTTTTTAAGGCATATTATAGCTCATATTTCATAGTTTGTTAGTGCTAGAAGTCTCGAGCCCTGGTCGTTATTGTTATCACTTTTATTGTTTTTTTAAAATTCCTAAAAGGAAATATACGTTCACAGTACCTTTGCAGATTAACTAATGCAGTAATAGAAGGAATATTTTTAATCACAAATATTTTATGGACGGACAAAAAAAATCGTTTTCTCTTATCAACTGTCAAAGCAATAATAATTCTTAAAAATTATTTTAAAAATTATTCCTGTAATGATTTTTATGATTTTTTGTTAACACAACCAAAACTATTAAATGCAATCAGTTCATCAAAAAAATATTATGTCAAAGGATGTAATGAAGAAATTTATGAACAATCGACATCAACTCAATAAAAATAAAGAATATTTTTTTTTAACTATAAAAATGAGCTTTACTTTAATTAATTGAATTGTTTAGTCACTATTCTAACAGAAATTAGAGTTATTGACGTTAACGATTGGTTCAAAATATAATTGATTAGTTTGTAATAATACTATAATTATAATAATTAGATAACCAATAGATGCAACGATAAGAAACAATTATTAATATATAAAAAACAAATATTAATACGGTTTTGTAATAAAAAGTCATCCGACTTACCAACAAAAAATGATACTTTGAGAATCTTGGAAAAACTAATATTTTATTAACCGTTTTGATATTTATTGAATTTCTTGTATGTTGTGTTTTAGAAACTATGTAATAATTTACTAAATGTTTCTTATTATCACATAATGAAAACAGCTGTTTTCGATTTTAAAAATAAAATGACAAGACGCAACTATAGATTCTATAGCAACACAGAGTTGCTTGCTGTGGACACATATATGCAAAGGTGGGCATTAACTTGTTAAAAAGCTAAAGATAAGTTAAAAAGTTAATTTTTTTTAAATTTTAACTTAACTAGTTAGTTTATTTTCCAATAAACTTTTTAACTTAACTATAGTGTATGCGACCATTTTACTTCACATGATTATTTAATTTTTGTATTAATATTTACGTATAAACGAAAAATTTAAAAAAAATTTAACTTGATAGATCCTTTTTTAATCAACTATAAAAGGCTAAGTTATTTCAACTGCCAGTTAATCTAGAATCAGATGTCATATATGATTTTGTAGGTTGTGGGCCCACCTTTGGGTATTGGGTTCTGGATACAGAATGTTATGTATAAAGAATTTTAACTATAAAGATAAATAAATATGGTAGTGAATGACCCCTTGATGTACATTGTATAATGTCATAGTATTTTTCAAACACTTCAGTGCCACTGCTGTATATTATGATAAAAAATTTAATAGAATTGTTCATAATAATTTAGGAAATAAATCTTTCTAAAGAACGAAGTAATTTTTTATTGAATCTACTTACTAATTAAAAAAATAGATTAACTTTTTTTAAATTGAGTTAAGTTAATATTTTTTAACTTATTGATATTGTGTTCTCTTAACTTAACATAACTCGAGTTAATTATTTTCATTAACTTGGCCACTTTTGCATAAATGAATCTATAGCACTGATACGTTTCATAAGTACTATTTACTGTAGTAAATATCTTCTCTATAGATAACCAAGATCACATATTTCACGGACTTTGATATTTTAAACACCGTATAACGAGGTAATCACGATTGCCTGGTGACAGTTGTTAGGTATCAAAGGTTATTGGGTAATGGTTACTAATGAAGGGAATTTTTTTTTGTCGTTTTATTGTCAGATAAATTATTAGGTATCTATTAAATAGTGATGTAATTTGTAATCAAAAAAGATAGTTTTTTATCGCATTTATTTTTATAATTTTTACTAGTTTTCTTCAATGATATCTATTCTTTGTAAAAAATTCATGATTTTCAGAAAAATGTGAAAATTAATTTAATATAATATTTTATAATTTGAATTCAATACAAAATTGTATTTCATAAACAATAATTTAGGTAAATATTCATATTTAATTAAATGTGGTATACTCATTGAATTCAAATTAATTTATCCAAATTAACTTTAAATTTATATTGTACCATAAGTTATTATTAATTCTCTGTTGATACAAGTTTCTAGTATTCACTAAATACTAAACAATAATGACTATGTAACAGTGCACTAAAAGAAAAAAAACAGTTATGAGCAAAAGTGATTGGGTAAATCAATTTATATTTCTAAAAATGGTTGATCTATACAGAAATTAAAGAACCTACGCTTATTTTTTAATAAGGCAGGTTATTTTAATGTTTTAGCTTTTACGAAAAAAATAGTTTCCAAAATTTGGCAGAGTCGAATATTTCAAACGCCTTCATAAATAACAAATTTCATTAATATTTCGAAAATATGAAATACCTTTTAAAATTCTAATATAAGTACTCAGTAAATGTTTTGAGTCGCTTCGTCTAATATTTATAGCATAACAGCTAATTAACTAATACAATTTAATGGGAATTCTTTGAATATCCAATGTCATCACAATTTTATTTGGTTCCACCTATAAAACTTTTTTGCAACTTTCCAGTAATTATTTTTATTATTATTTTTTACTACTAATGAAAATGTATGACAATTTTATATTCAATATTTAAATCTAAATAACAAAGAATTTTAATTCTATGAATTTTTACAGTGAAATGAAGATTATTTTCATGAATTATACGTTTTATCAAAATGTAACACTCAAACACTTTAATAACTAAAAAATAACTTTTTTATAATCATACTATTCATAATTTAGTAAAAATTTCAGGTTATACTGTAGGGAAATTCATAAAATAACTCAGTCAACATTTTCTATGAGAAATCTCTTTTGATTGAGATAGTCGGAACAATCTTTCTAGTCGAAATCTTCTTCGTAAACACAAAAAAGAATTAGTGCGTGACAAAATAATAAACGATGATTAACAATGAAGGTTAAGATTAAAAATATTTGCAATTTTTTTTTGTTTTTCTCAATTATTTGGGAATAAATGGGAATAATTGAGAATTAATGTTGGTCGAAATAGTTTACAGACACAAAAAAGAATAAAAGTATTATTTTAAAACTAATATACTCAATGTTTCACTCAGAATCTATAATTATTTGTGGTTTGTATTTACTTATTTTAATTTTAATATATTAATGTATTTTATAAGGCTATATTATTAGATTTTTACATACTATAAGTAAACTGTGTTTCTGTGAACAATGTGTACGCTATGTTAAATTTATTACAACGATTCATTCATTTGATACTCAACTAAATTATCATACATTTCTGAACTCTCGTGATACACTCTGTATGTATTTAAATTATTACCGAGATAATAAATAAATAACAATTTCTTATATTTAAACTCTGGTATATCATTTTTAAAAAGACATAATTGTTCACGGAGGAACTGAACATTACGTTTAAATGTTCACCATAGTAAAATGTTTAATAACTTTGAAACTGAATAATATAACTATAGAATTAAATACACTAAAATTTCTAGGTATTAATATAATTGCCTTGTATTGAGCAATACATTGTTTAACAATAATTATTAAAATACAAACAAACATACATGCACGCAGACTCGCCCATGTGCGCGCGCACAACAAACAACATACTAGATTAATTTTAACGTCACAGAATTAAATAATTTATCAATTTAATGGCTTACAAAATAGATTATACTATGTGATTTACGATTTAACGAATTGATATGATATTAAAATATACTTAAATATTATCATTGATATTATTGATTAAATTAAATAAGGTACAATGGAAAAATTTAAAGATGGATTGGAATTGATAATCTGTATTTTTAATTGTTAGATTTATTTTTTTATTTTTTTTGTAATATAAGATACTGCAGTCTAAAGATTACCATATTATGTTCATACAATAATAATCGACTAGGTTAAATTATAGAACAACTAATAAATAATTTAACTAAAAAAAATGGTGCATATTTTCTCTCGTGCATATGAAATCATACATTATAAATTAAACAATTGGACATATAGAAGTACATTTAATAATTAAATTAAACATTATTTTTTGATTAACTATTTATTAATCCGTTTAAAATTTTACCAAAATAACAGTTTATGATGTTATTTATTTTGGATTTAGTTTTATATATATTTATATATATATACATCACTACTAATAACGTTAAATTAAGCATTCGATTCAACAGAAAAAGTCATAAATATTGGGTGTTATTACCGTTAAATATTTATCCATGATTATTTATATATATATATAGCTTTAAATGATTAAAGAACATGGGCTATAATATTATGATTTACCATTAGTATAGATAGTATTGTTAATAATTAAAAATTATCTTTAAACTAAAAAAAATTATAATGCAGGATGTTAATGTATTGATATATTTGAATATTGATAATATATTAATAGTTATAAGAATTTGAAATGTTTGTATCATATCTCCATTCGCTATCTAATTATAATTGCCAGTAAATAATAATTAATTTGAATAGAGTTGAATAGAGAGATTTCTTTACTCATGACTGGTTGTATTTTTTTTAAAACACATGTGACCTATTAACTGTAGTTATATTAATTTTTCTGCCACAGACTTATTCTATAAAAGCATATTGTAAACTAATAAAATCATGTCTATGCATAATGGGTAAAATTACTAAAATGTTTGAAGAAAAGCCAAAGAGTTAAGAATGAATATAATCAATTACCTATATAAAAAAAGCATTTTACTAGTACTATACGAATTTGTAGGCAATCATAAATTATTATTTTTTATAATATATACTGATTTATCAATCCATATGTTGTATACATATGAGTTACTTTTGGTATGTAAAAAATATTGTACTTAATAAATCCACGTTTTTGTGTACGCAAAATTTGTGTTAACCAAATAAAAAATTCTTATGGGTGCCCATAATAGTGTGTGTATCGGATATCTGAGATATTTAAACGCTTAAAGGCTATTTTAGTGGTGAACCCTATACTATCTCTAACGCAAAAAAAAATATTTAATAAGTTTATTTTGTAGATGTTTCTGTAAATAAATCGAGTGACATCTATTCAGTGAATTATAATTTATTATTGTATTTTTGATATTCTATTTTCATGTTTTGCTTTCCGGCTCTATGCATTGCTACATAATGAAAATACGCAAGATATTCACTGCCACGTAGCGCGTCAATATTTCCTTAAGTGTGACGATTCGTTCAACCAAAACTGCTACTTACACTAAAATAAGTTCCGTATACATTTTTAACGGGTGTAGTGCTAATTCCCAATAAATTTAATAACATTTGTCACTGTTGAATACATACATATATCTTTTGAAAATAAAATTTATAAACAATTCATTTAAACATTATAACACTATAATTTTTAATAAAAATAAATAAAATAACTAATATTATGAGAAGTAAAAAATTGTGTAGATACAATAAGGAATTGGATTATTTAATTAATTATTGCATTATATTGTTTTCATAATATTAACTTGAAAAATTATTTGAGTTTTTATTAAATGATATAAAATCAAAATGATCATTTTTAAAAATATTTAGTAATTGTATGTGTACAATAATATATTATTATATATAAGTTAAACTATTGGTTAAAGTATTTATAATCAAAGGTATATTAATGTATTTATTTAACCGAGATGATAATTAGTAGCTGAATAACTAATCATTTATTCGGTAACAGAATTTATCAAGATTCTAATGGAAACTCTCCAAGTGTTAAGTGATGTGTTGTAAAACGAATTACAGCGAAGTAAAAATAATGTAAAATAAAATTACCATATTAATTTTTTAAACCTAGGAACTAATGATTATTAAACATCGATATGAACACGTATTATCTCCTCATTAGAACCATTCAGATCACGAGTTATTTTTATTCATAGTAAAAACATACTTGGTCGGTTGCTTATTCGCCAGAAATTAATGCCGTTTGTCGATTTTCACACATAATACCATAATAATTAAAATTATTGTATTACATTTTTTTTTTATGTCTTTTCGATTTACTAAATGTTTATTGTTACGATTCTTGTCATATTTAGATAGGCAGTCGATTTGCCTATTGTTCGTGGTTCAGCGGACTCGATGGATATCACCAACACATCCGGTTAAGACACGTATTACGAAGTATAAGACGTAATACACGTTTCTCTCCTTACCGGAATAATAATGTACGTTTCAATTTTACACACCGAACTGCTGAATAGAATTTTTTTTTATTATTTACATAGGACGAAAGCTAAGGATGAAAAAAGAAGTGATAAAATTCTACATACAACGATATTTGATTCTTCATTAAACAAAACAATTTATTATTTAATTAGTTTACGAGTGTATGTGTGTGTATGGACACGTCAGGCCGCTCATATTGGTCGTCGTTAAAATATTTAGCATTAAAATACAACGTTTGCATGTGTGTGTGTGTGTGTGTCTTGTTCTGACACGCAATAAAAATAATTACCATACTACGATAATGATAATGATAATAATAATAATAACGATAAATGTAGCAGACTCCGCCCTCCGTACGCTGCCGTTTCACGATTCATGGGTGAAACGACCTGGTGAAAAATGGCAATATGGCACGGCGCGACAACTGCAGCGTTGTCAGACCGTGCGTGATGTTTATAAACAACACTTGCACGCACACACACGCGCGCGCGATGCTGTGAATATTACCGTTCGGCGGCGGTTGTTGTGTTTACGTTTCTCCCACCGACACCGCCGGTGGTGTTGGTCGGCTGACGAAATAACCTTGGCCCCATACGTGTACCCGACGTTTTGCCCGCAACGCGCAGACCTGTCGTGACGTGACGCGGCGCGGAGCACAATATTATTATTATCGTTGGCGGCGATATTATTATTATTATTATTATAAATATTATTGTTATTATTATTGGTGTGCATAATATTATAATAACCGTCTCCGCCGTTGCAGCCGTCAAAAAGAACGTAAACATTTCGTACGCGCCGGCCTGAAGCACTGCACAGTCTGAGGTTTTACGTTCTAGTCCCCCGACTGCGGTTCGTTCGAAAGCGCGTTTGCGAAGTGGTGGAAACCCGGACGGGAAAAATATTCCAAAATCGCCGTACGGGAAATCCTGTTGTTTCGCAGCGACGTTCAGAGACGTTTTTTGCAGGTAACAGAAAATTCCGGCACAACTGGAACACCCGCGTGACGGTTTCGTCCCGGCGGCGGACGTTCGCACACACCGGCTCACCCGTTTCGACGAACATTACTTACGTGTACGGTAATACGTACACAATAGCGATAATAGTATTATTGTAACGACACTGTTTTGTCTGCTACGCGCGTATATTGGCACCAAAACAATAACACGACCGGAGTCGCTGTCCGTCCGCGGTGCGTTCGATTGCGCGTGCGCGCGTCGTTTTCGAGTGTGTGTCCGTGTCCGTGTGCTTTGCGGGCGTTTGCGTATACGGTATTACCCCCACCACTGTTGTCCGGTCGCGGCCGATCCATTTCGAGAGAGACACACACGCAAACAGTACACAAGACCGACACATATACATGCACCGACTGTTGCCGGTACACTCTTGTGTTCTTGTTCCGTCACGTTAAACGTTTTTACAACAACATACCAAATTAATACCATATAATACAATACGCACGGTCGAACGTTCAACACCCTCCGGTTCGTTAACTGTTTTTGGTCTTTTCCGTTCCGACGACTACCATCGACGGAGCGATAATACATTTTTTTTCTCGCCCAGCCGTGTTCAGCGCCCCGCTATCGGAATACCGATCACGAAGAACTACTGCGGCATTGTCAGGACCAGATCTGAAACCGCCCACTTCGTTGTTTCCCTAATAAGAGGAAAGAAAACCGAAGATCTATTGTATTCCTATGTGGTGACTGGTACCGCAAACGCTTCCAAATGTGTGATACTATGCTTAGCAGGGACATGATGACGTCTGCCGCAGCCAGTGCTAAAGCTGAGGAGACCAAGTTATTGTCGCTAGACGTCGAGCATCTGGTGTCCGAGATCAAAGAGAACCTGAGGCTGTCCGGATTCAAGTCCAGGCGTCACCGTACCCATTTTGCTCGCTCAAAGCCATATGTGAAGCCGACAATGTGCGAGTCGTGTAATGATAAGAGACCATGTCGATGCGACGATGACGATACCCAGGAGGCCAATAATGACCCCTACCAAATGTTGCAAGCTTTGTTGCAAGAAGGCAGTCTCATCAAAGAAGCCGTCCGCCGACTGCAGATTGGCTTATCCCCCAAACAAAGGTATTATTATGAATCTGACGAAGAGTCTTCCAGGAGTCCTAAGTTTAGATTATGCTGAAACCTTTACTGTTATCGCATTCTTTCAATATATTTTGTTCCTTATTGTAAAGTTGTTATTATAGTGTATATAAGTTCAGTATTTATTGTTTACACATTTATCATTAAAAAAAGTACCTAATAACTAACAACAATTATTTATACACTACATTTTAAATCAAATTTTTACAAATATTTCACATTGTTTTTCTAAAAAACTTAAAGTAATTGGTGGTACCTATGTATCTAGTCAATAATCCTCTGTTTAACTTACCAATTTATGTAACAAAATCTATTTAATATTCTTATAGATAATTATGAATGGTTTCCAAAATAATATACAATTCAAAATCAGTGTAATTTCATTGCCAAATAACATTTATTTAAATATTTAGTTTATTAGGCAACGAATAAAACTTCACATATTTATTTATCAATCAGTGATATGTTTTAGATAACATAACTTAATAATTATTATTGCATCACATATTATAATAGTCTCATAATATTTTAAATTAATTTTTTTCTAATCTGATAAAAAATTGTGACTTTTCTATATATATTTACTGTTTGATATTGTAATATTAAACAATTTTTTGTTATTATTTTCTTAAATTTTAAGTTGGAAAACAACTTTAAATCCGCTCAATGTCTTTCTGAATTTTGATAGTTATGCCAAGTTGGCCATAGTGTTTTAAAGTTACCGTAATTGTACAATTTAAAATGTGTAAATAAAATTCAATAACTGAAAATTTATGTTGAATAGTTACATCAATAAACAATAATATTTTTATTATAATGTATTCATTGCATATATATGCCTGTGTGTACATTTTGAATTGTATTTTTATTTAATCAATTTATGTTATGGACTGTTTTTGTTATTTAGTCAGCATTCAGCTAATATTATATTTAAAACCTATAAAATATGCATGTTAAAATTGTTCTTAAATTATGTAATGTACATTTTTATTTTATCAAAATTGTAATTAGATAAATTGTTATTAAAACCTATTCTCCATCTATAGATATACTATAAACACATATAGTGTATGTATAAATTAAGTGAATGGACCAGTACCATTTACTTAAACTCATGATTTACAGTAAGTGAAAGTATCATTATTTTCTTTATTCATACTACAATATTTTATGTCTGCTTGGAAATATTTAAAATAATGTGATTTTTTATCAATAATCTTAATCGTTAAAATAATTATTAGGTACTTATCTATTTACCTTTTAGAATACCAAATTCACTTATTTGTGTATATTAATTATGAGGTAATTTATTTATAAATAAATATTATAGGTAATATAGAAGAAAAAAAAATTATAATGACTGTGTATAAAACCTTGTATAGTATAATAATTTTATTAAATGGTGATTTAAAATAGGTTCTATTGTATAAATTTAGTTATGAATGGAGACTGTGTTTTTTGTTGTTTTAACTATTGTATTTATAGATTTAACAATATAAGGGAAAATGTATTACTATCTTTCTGTTTTTATTTTTTAATGTGTATGTATATATATAATTAAGTACCTATTCCTAAATGTTTGCAGCAATTATTTTGACATTATATTACTTATCATAGAAATTATGATAATACAAGAATGTTGAATAAGTATTAAGATTTTTAACTAAAACAAAATTGCATCCCATGCTATTATTAATTCTAGTTAAATATTGTCAAATGAAAATTATTTTTTCATTTTCTAATAATAACAATAAATGCAAATGTTTTGTGATTGATGTCATTGAATACAGAAGAAAATAGATAAAATAAATAACATCAAAAAATGATTTGGAATCTTTATCATTCAATACAAGTTATATATGATGATAAAATATTTTATCTGATCGCCTTAAATATAAAATATCGCTAGTTAAAAATTATTTCTATAATAGTGAATTGGGTATTAAGATCAAAGTTCAGTAAATTAGAAAAATATACATTTATATTATATTCATAATAAGGGATATTCTTTTCTATATAATATTTTATTTTTTTATTTGAATATAATCCGAGGCTTCTATGGCCATTGGACGTTACAATACTTATAGACTTAATGTATCTACAGATAAAATAGAAATAAATACAAAGATAAATATTTAAATAAGATATTTTATTATTATAATATAAAGTAACAATAGCGAAATTCATTGTTTATTTAAAATAAATCTAATGAAATTGATGCCTAAGTTTTCAATTACTTTTGACTTTTTGTATTAAATATTATAGACCGTTCGTAAAGTGCTAACAAATTTACGTATTACGTAATTCATAGATTTGTAAACATACAATTTTTTGTTTTTTGATTATTTGTTCCTTTACTTTTTTGCATAATTTCAATAAATTTTAATTCAAAACTCGACTAACAATGGAATATATTTTGAATATATTGACGACCGACCAAGAAAGAAAAAAATAGGCAAATTGCCTGAATAACAATTGGCCAGTTTCTCTAGTATCAATGTTCACTGTCCGGTGATTTTCTTATCATATGTTATCAGTATAGCAGTGCATTCTCATTAGCTGCAATTTCTTATCTTCAGTTATTATCATTATGTAAATACTTAAATATAACTCTATTTTGTTATTTCTCTGAATATCTTGTGTAAAATACTGAATTGTAATTAGAATTTTACTCTTAGTGATTAAAAACAGCTTAACGAGTTCAATTAATTAAGCTTATCTTAAGTAATAAAAAAAAAACTATTAGAATGACTTGTATAAGGTAAAATTTGTCCTTATTATTATACATATTATAATTTTTTTATTTTATAATATTATTTTTTTAGTTTTATTATGTAACACTTAAACTCTTGTTTGAATTCATGTATTTAATAATTATTTTTGTTATAATATTAGACAAGATGGTAAATTTAGTTTGGGAGAACATACACTATCAGTGCCTATGGAATTGTATAAACTTAATCAAGAAAGGCTTTGTAAAAGGCTACAAGAATTAGTAGTCGATAATGCTTATGTACTGTTGCAAGGTGGATCAAATACATCCCATTATTGTACTGATGTAGATTATGTTTTTAGACAGGTATATTTATTTTGACAAGTATATGTTCTAGTATTTTAATTTCATTACTAAACATTTTTTACATTGAAGTTTATATTAGTACTTTAATATTACCTACCCATAAAATACATAATAATAATTTTTACCACATTTTCTGTACTTTTTAAAACAAAAAATGTAATTGTTATCATATATTTTATTTTAATTTGAATCATCAAATTTTAAAAGTAATTATTTTAAGTATAAATTTTTAAATTCATAATATTATTTTTAAATATTTGGATGAAAAAATAATCATAAAATGTTTTTATGTTTTAGTGCATAGTTTAATGTGCTAATTTATCAATTTTAAAATATCATCACTTTTATTAGTAGATAATAGATAGAATTAATAAAGTTTATTTTGGGTTGAATATATTCTATTATTAATAACTTTTTTATTTATGAATACAAGAACTTAGAGTACTTTTTATTGCAATTTTATTAATTTTTTATTTATAATCTATAAAATATGAATAAAATTAAAATATCATTCACTCATTCATTAATCACTCATCATCATAATCTAAAGGCAACACCTTGTTGAAATAGCCATGTGTGTCTGTCCTTTGCCGCTTCCTTTAATTGTTGGTAGGATACACAACCTATTTTCTCTTTAATGTCATGAAAATAAATAGCTCTAGGTCTCCTTCTTGGTCTTTGTTCCATTATTCTTCCTTCAAATATGTTATTAAGAAAATCATTGTGTTGAACAAGATGCTAAATCCATTTTAATTTCCTCTCCATTATGGTTATCATACTTCTTTTTTCTTTTATTTCATTTAAAACTTTCGTTTGATTTTCGTTCCATCCAATTGGTCTTTAACATCTTCCTTCAGAGCCCAAAAAAAAAAATTTGGATAACATTAACACTAAGTCTTAAAAATGTATAGTTAAATTTTATACATATTTTGTATAGAATATCTTAAATGAGTATATATGCACCTAGATTTTAAATATTTTCATAATTTTTGTAAAATCATATCCCATGAAAAGTTGTTGACATTTGATAAAATGTATTTACATAAATTGTGATTTTTACATACTTTCATGTATGCTAGATGGAAAAAAATTTCATCTTAAAATCAAAATATTTTAACATTTTAAAAAATTTAGACCTTATGATATCATGTTTAGTATATAAAAAAGAATTTTTATTCTAAACTTGTTCCATGCTTATGTATAAAAAGTGTTTAAAAACATAATTTTTATGAGGTGTTTCTTTTCTTTCCAGTGTAAAAATTCTGATACAAATTTATAAGTATTAATGCGAAATATTTTGTTTTTTTAAATTAACTTATACTATGTATACAATTATAGTGTTCATTATATATAGATATTATATAAATAGGTATTAATAGGTTATTGATAATTCTACATAAATATTTTATAACTTAAAAATTATACCAACAATGTAGTATGAGAAAATAACAACAAAAACATCAATATTCACTTAAGTGTGAATAGTTGTGTTCTTGGTAATTATCCATTTAATATATTATTTACGTGTAAACATGATAATAGGTTAAATAAATGTTGACTACGTGTTTCAACTCAAGGTTTATATAATTTTTGTTTACTTCAGTATTGCTATCAACCAAAATATAGATATAGACTCGCTTTAAGCCTAATAATAACTACAATAATTATTTTAAAAACCCAATGTGTAACAATAATTATTTAAGTATTACACAATTCAGTACCAATTCTGACACACGTTGAATTTGTACTCATTGAAAATTTTTTATTTTCCAAAATACATAGTTTTCGATAGATACTTAAGTACACTTGTCTATTGACGAAATTAGTCATCACTCGTAATAAAATATGTTATATTATTGTTATTAGATTCCCCATTTTTTAATACTCTTTATTTTACACAGGAATCTTATTTCCATTGGACTTTTGGGGTTAGTGAACCTGATTGCTATGGTCTAATACATGTATCCAGCGGAAAAGCGCATTTATTTTTCCCAAGAATTGATGAAGCACATTTTGTATGGTTGGGAAAGCCCTTGAGCTTAAACGAATACAAATGTCTGTATAAAGTCGAAAATACATCGTACACGGACATGGTAATAATTAATAAGACATTGACTTCTTTTAAGTATACTTTCTATGCAGTGTTGTGATGTCATTAATATTTTCATAGGATTGTATTAATATTTATGTGTTTATTCTTACATTTTTTTATGAGTTGTACACTATGTTTAACTCACAATTGATACTTCAAAATCATTGACGTTTGAAACACGGGGGACGATCGAAGTACCAAAATAGCATTTGTGTTAACATTTGCGATTTTTCCTAGGACAGATGCCCAATTTTGTTACGTTTTTAACATGTTCAATGAGTGACAACGACTAAATATGATCAATGGTCTTAGAGAATTTGAGTAGGCTTTTAAATTGTATTTTTGTAAAGCGTGTTTTAATATTTCAATGCATAATGGTTATGGACACGTTTTATTTTGGTCCACGCATTCACTATACAGTTAGGTTAACTGACATCTGACGAAGATTTCAGCTTTACTAAACTTATTATGTTAACTTGCTAAAAATGAAGTATAAATATTCTATAAATATCTATATTACGGTTGTCGGGAGTTTTAATTTCATTCTTAGCGTGTTTGATTAAATTATTATTATTTTTATTATAAAGATTTAATCACAAGTAATTATGTAATTTATTTGAACCGCGTTAGATAAGTGAAGTTAGGCAATTGTCCTTGTCAGTAATTGTTTTAGATTATTAAAAAATATTTAGAATTCAAATTAATTATTTACATATTGATAAAAAAAATATTTTTATTTTTCTATGTAAATATTTAAATAATGATTTTATTTTTAAAATGTACTATTTTCTTATAGGTAATCAAAATTGGCATTTTCGTGCTATTTTTTCATTTATTATCAGTATTTAAATCATGTATACTTATGGAAATTTAAACTCATATTCACGAATACACATACTGACAATTATTTATATTTGTACTTATGAATGTTGAGTTTTATAAATTTTTTTTTATCTATTTGATTAGCTTGGCGAAATATTGGATTCATTAAAACCATCGCTTTTATTGACTCTGGTAAGTAAAATTATTTTAATTATTTTAATTTTACTTTTCTGTTAACTTTTAGTAAACAATATATTTTTTAATATATTTTATAACAATTCATTGGGGATCCGCGAAAAAATCAAATATCTCTATCCTTCAATCCTTTCAATCAATTAACCTACGAATAACAGAAGCACCATGGTACGTTAGTAACCAAACTCTCCACAAAGACCTAAAAATTCTAACACTTCCTGAACTTGCTTCTTGCTATTTTAAAAAATTCCACAGTGACACACAAAACCATCCTAATCCTCTAATATCTAATTTCCATAATCCCTCTAACCCTATTAACCCATTACGTCGACTTAAAAGAAACTGGGCTAGAGACCTTCTCTAACTCATTTTAGTACAAACTTTAGTCTCACAATTTTATTTATTATTCTTTTTTTTTTTTTGAAGTGGTGTCAATGGGCCCTTCTTCATGCACGATATTCATGCGTTGTAACATATTGTTCAGACATTTTTACTTATTGTATTATGTATACAGATTGTAATATTTTCTTAAAAAAAAAAAAAAAAAAAAAAAACCATTATAATTCAATAGTGCTAATAAATTGTATGTGCTCACACAATTCATAATGGCTAAGTATATTACTTCTATGTTTTCATAATGAATTACCTTTACTTTAAAATGAATTGTTTATGTTTGATTTGTATTAGGTACCTATTGACTGTTTCGATTTGATTAGGCATGTGCATTATGCAATATTGGACATGCATGTTTAGAAATATTACCGGCAGTGGCGTAACATGTTTAATTTTTAGGGTTAAATCAGCAATAACGTAAAAGACAATGGTGATCCGAGATATTGACTTCTGGAAAAATAAAATATTAACATAGGGTCAACTTACTAAAATAACTTTAAATAATGTTTAGAACAATAAATAACAGCACAATATTTGTTTCGCATTAATTAAATGATGGAATACCCTTATGGTGGTGAAATTATAAAATACTATTTTCGCCCCCAAGTTAAATACACTCCTAAAATTGGACCAGTTGATGGTTCCTACTCGTACTTCAAAAAATAAAATATAAAATATAAAAATAAATTTTAAAAATAAAGTTATTGTATCAGAATTTTAGTATATTTTTTATAATTTAGTAAAAATAATATGAATGATATACTAATGTTATTTAGAATTTAAGTATGTAGTTTTGAATTATGTTCATGACAATTTTAAAATTTACAAACGGGATTAATTATGAATTGCTCATTTTTGATGATGCAAAATTTTATTTTATTTTTTTCAATGTTTTTGAAATGCAACTACGTGTGTTCTATTTTATAATGTGCATTGTTATATCACCCGTACAGATTTAAGTTATGTATAGGTTTACTATTAATACATTTATATGCATACAATTTTTATTTTAATTGTCCGCATTACTGATTTTAGTACTGATTGTAGTTGTATTGACTTTACTATGACGTTATTATGTGCCTAAGTATTTGATAAACTAAAAAGAATATTAATTAATTGGTGATTATTAATATTTTAGTTAGTGATCGATAAACTTTATTTTCTTCATTATGATAAATTATACAACTAATTTTTAATGTGTTATATGAACACGTCTTGATTGTTTTATTTGGTGTTAAATATTTATATATTGTTTACTAGTTGTTTTTTCATAATGTAACTGTTTACTAATAAAAAATTAGTTGGTAGGTATGTCACAATTATTATTACATTTTTTTATTTGCTTAAACAATAAAAACAACATACCGACTAACAAAAGTGACGTTAACAATTTACAATATATTTGCTTTAAATTAGACGATTTTTGTTTTAAATTTGTTATCTTAACCATTTAAGATTATAAATATGTTCTTATGCAATATTTTCCTAAAAATATTTTAGTGTAAATGTAACTTAGCACAATGATAAATACATGATAAATACTCGTAATTAATTTGAATTATTACATATTTTTATTTAGAGAATGGTTTTATATGCGTAAATAATTCTTTAAAATATGCTTCTAAAAATCCTTTTATCCCATAATATAATTTAAAATATTTTCTTTAAATATATTATAATTACATATCAAAACTCTATAAAATTAAAATTTATAAATAGCAAATATATAGTTTTATGTAAATTTTTTTGTTTTATTAGAAGGAATTTGATATTCGACTAGAAATGTGCAATATATAACAATTTTATTTCATTGAATATTATTATTCGAATTATTCAGATTTATGGATTTGATTTTTATGTAACTTATAATTATTTTTAATTTCTAATAAAATTAATTATTTTATTGTAATAACAAATTAATATTATGTTTAAGAATTTAGTATACCTATAAGTATATTTATCATGACTTCAATAACAGTTTATATAATTTATTATGAGAAATTATTATAATTTAATATATTATGATAATTATTATAATTTATTATTTACCAGAATAAGTTATTATATTCTGTTTATTTTATCCTCTATGACTTAACACTGATATTATAACTGAGTACCCAATTAACTTATTTTTACCGCATAACCGTTATTAAAATTATGTGAATATAAAAATGAGTTATTGAACAGCAAAATTGAATTGAATAATCTTTATATTAGTTAAAATACAAAACTTGTGTTTGAATATAATTATGCATAACAGCATTTATGTTTCAGGAAACATTAATTACCTACTTCAAATATCTAAAATTTTCTTTTGATTAAAAGTATATAATTATGAATTATGATTTAAAACATTGATGAGATGAAAGTTAAAACACAATATTTTAATAATATTAAAAATTATTATTTTGTAATAATAATAAAAGTAATAATATCTTGGAAAAAATGGAGAATTAATTGCTAATTTTAATTAAATTAACTATACTACTTATTTATTTTTACAACTTACGACACTTCAATTTTTTTGCCTTTTAACTAAGTAATAAGGTTAAAACTAAGCTAAATTAGCGCTATTTTTATCGAGATAGCAATAATAGAAAGTTAATAACTGGATTTCATCAAAATTTTTAAGTTAGGTTAAGATTAGATGCCATTAAAAAGATGGACAGACAATTTTTTTAATTATAATAGTCTTAAAGTTCTATAGGAAAATAACTATTAAATAGTATGAACTCAATATTTTTAACTTGCCTAATCCATTTCTGAATGATCATTAATAAGTTAATATAATTAACTCAATTGAATAACTATTTAAAAATATAAATTATAAATATAAACTATTATAAAAACATTATTTCTTAATAGTTAATGGTTCTCAAATATAGTTACTTGTTTTTATATAATTTATAGCATGGAAAAAATACAGACAGTGAAAGAATGTGTAAAGAAGCACATTTTCCTGGAATAGATAGGTAAAAAAAAAGTATAATTAAAATAAAACATCATACTTGTATTAATTATTTTAATATTATGTTTATAAAGATTCACACTGGACAATACAATTTTACATAAGATCATTGCAGATTGGTAAGTGACAAAAAAAATTATTAAACATAATACTTAAATAGTATACATTTTTTTTCGTCTCAGGATTTTTTTAAACAATATTAAAAAGGAGTCAACATCTGTGCATATCTATCATTTATATATTCAGTTAACTCTGCAGGGTATTTGAGTTCTAGTAGTTTTTGGTAATTTACAGACATCACATTTAATCCAATTTTTCTAAAGTGCCTTATTCTTGTTGATTCAATACCAATTAAATTTTCATTTTCCCAGCAATAATGTTCAGGTAAATGAATCAAAATTGCAGTGCATAACCCAGAATTTCTTTTTAAGTTTGCATACCTACTATTAATTTCTAATTGAACTGGATGAACTAAACCATCAATTACATAAAGGCTCATAATTGGTAATTGGCTTAAAATGATGGAATAAGAAATTTTGTATCCATGAAAAACATTTTCAAGGCTACTTTTGATATCTTTTAAGACTCGTTTTATTCTATGGTCCCACCAAATGTAATTTGCTGATTTATTTCTTGGTAATATTGGTCCATGGTAATGATCACACTCTAATGTCATGCATTGGTCGATAATTTGTAACTTAGTTTTTGTGTATTCATTTTCACCTTTTTCATCATTTAAATTATGAATAAACGAAACATTAAACACTCTGTGAACAAAGTTTATTGGTTGTTTCTCTAAATAAACACAAGATAATAATATATCTAAGATTTCTTGTGTTTTAAAATTATGAAACTCTTTGTTCATAATACTTTCTACTTTTATCCAAAACTCTAAGGCTGATTTAGGTTTGTAGTTAAGCTGACCAAATGGAAAAAATAAATCTCTGAATTGTGTTGGAGTCAGACTTGAACCATGATTAATTATGTACTCTGCACAGCCATCAAAAATTTGTTCAGAGCGTACTTTAAATTTAGCACAATAGTTCATAATTTCAACAACTAATGAATAATTATTTATTGTTCTTTTCTTAGCTTTAATGTAACGCTCTAATGCTCTAATAATTCCAATATCTACATAATTAGAACTATTTAATTCATTTAAAATTGAAGTTATATTATTCTCACTCATTGTATGTATATTTGTATTTATCCATCTGGACGTTGTGTTTAAGATAATATAAGAATTGCACTTTGTTAATCGCATTGTGTATAGTATTTCAGTTAAATCATCAGTATCAAGATAATGCCAGAGAAATTTAAAGCGCCGTTCTAACATATTCATAATGGTTTTTCGACTTTTCTTCAATAAGTATAAAACTTTGAAAACTTTAATTACATTTTTCTCATTTATTTGATCAGATTTATCCATTATTCCTATCCAAAGTTGATCAGCTGTTTTGATTTCATTTAATTTAGAAAATGCATCAATTGATCGACATAAATTTTCAATATTGAGTTTGCTTTCAGTTACTCTGCACATGATTTCTTCGGATATTTTATTTTTAAATAGTTCTAAAGGTAACACTCGAACACGATCAATAGGTATTAGTTCTAATATTCCAACAATTGCAGAATGATCATCTCCTTTTATAATGATTTCAAGCAGTTTTTCCAATATTGGAGTCTTAGTATAATCTATATTTGGTCTAATATCCAAAATTGATGACAGTTTATTTGTTGCAATATGAAATTTAAAATTTTCTAACTCTACTATTTTCTTTAATGCACAGAGTGCTACTATTGGTGTAACCTCATCCAGCATTATTATTTCTAGTAAATCTAAAAGTGATTTTATAGAAGAACATTTCTTAAAACCTCTAATGACATCTACAATTTCTTCATCAGCTTTTTTGCGATCAGTTTCGTTTTTTAGATTGTTTAATTTGTTAACCATTTCATCATTATTAATATTTCTATTATTGGTATTATTGTCTTCATTGCAAATATCAGTACAACTTACATTACGTACAATCAGTGGTAGTTCCCTTATGTCAGTTCCTTCTTGAACAAGAACGAATGTATGTCCAAATTTATTGGCTTTGTACCTGTTCTGTGTGACATTCAAAACTTTAAATAAATTTAAATAGTTCATTCGATTAAAAAATAACTGCTGGCCTACTATTCTTGACATGTTTGTATATTTTTGTACTAAAAAATTAAATAAAAATTGAAATAATGAAACATAAGTTTGATTAGATTTAGTATATGTAGTTGGTCAAATTGAACTATTTATATATATATATATATATATTTATCATTAAGTTATTAACTTATATTCCGAAAACAATGTTTAATATTTATAAAAGAAACAAATTTAAGTATTTGATGTAAATAACTGTTAGTAAATTGAACAACTATATCGTGATTGATTTTATCATTTAATTTTTATGATAGTAGATATTGTTTGCCACCCTTATCAATGACATCAAATGATGCAATTTTATTGTGGTTACTGGTTAAACATATTTTGTACCGGTAGTGATAGTAGGGTCCTGTAAAGATTACCTAACCTCTATAGTGCCTTAATTATAGGATCCATGTTGAAATTTACGATGGTGTACAATTTCACCACTAGACGCCACTATAGTGATATAGTATTATAAAAAAAATAAAATATTGTGTTATGATAATATTTTTATTATAACGAAAACATTTATTGTACCTAAAACAGCGACTATTCATATTGTTTTATTATTATATCTTCATTGATAACAAACATCTTTGATCGAATTTTAAAAATGTCAATACTATGCCTCTCACTTGTGCGACATGTACGAGTGATGCAGGTAGACTGAAAGTGACTATATTTATGTATATATACGTACATCCAGAATCCACTATAATGTTAGTATTTATGTAAATATTTTTGAGTAAAATATGTGTACGATATTTCGATATTTGTTTCTCTATTAATAAAATAATTATTTATTAAAATTCTGTTGCAAAGCCAACCATTTCTTAATTAGACTTTATGCCAATATTTAACTTTTATTTAACTGAAAAACAATATAAAATTACTACTGAATATGAATAAATTTAATTTAATTTTTTCATATTCAGTCGCAATTTTATTAACTTAGTATATACCTGATGATGAATTTTTAATTCGAAACTGGTTATACTTTACAAATATAATAATACACCAGGCTATTTATTTCTATATATAAACTATTTGTTTATTTTTTTTCTATTTTTATTTTACCTTCAGAATACGAATACTTGTACATCCTCCCGAATTCTGTTTACCAATTTCTTATTAAGAAAAATTGGATACTTAGAAAAAATTTATTCTTTTGTGAAGTCTGTTGTTTCAATTCGTTTATTATGTTATAGATATAATTTATATTGTAAAACAAATGCAATTTTTTTTTTAATTCGTTCAGGGATTAAAATAATACGTAGTTGTGTTTTACATAAATGATTGATTGTATATTATCTAACTTAGTATTATGTTATTTTATATAATTTGTATTCTATTAAAATACAAATTAATATTCTATCATAATGAATACTAGATAATTATATTGAATACTATTTAATAGACAAAATAATTTAACCACGTGTCGTTAATTACTTAACCATAAATTAATTTTGTATATTTTAATTTCAATATATTCTTAAAAAAATCATCTAATGGATTTTTATTACCTAAACTATTATTTAATGTGATAAGTTATGTATTAAATATATAATAGTGGTTTAGATAAAAGTTTTAGTTTATATATTCCAATATTCTTGGGAATAAAATACAAGTTTAGCTACCTAATTTTAAATTGATTAACATATAGGTTTATTGTGAAGTAATAATTAATAATAATATTATTTTTTACCAGATACGATTAAAATTAGTTATAGTTCATTTATAAATAAAATAATCAAATACTTTAATTCATACAACGATATCTCAAAGATAATTAAAAATAAGTAATGCGCAGAGCACACGTCATAATAAATTATTTAAAAACAACATAATAAATATATTTTTAAGTATTAATCAGAATTGTTTTATTAGACAATTAACTCTCACAGATCAACATTATTTTTACCTGAAGGTCGTATGCAAATTCTCTCTAGCAAACTCACTCTACAGATTTACTTAAGGTCATTTGTTAAAAGATTCACAATGATGCTTTGTTAAACATAGAAAACCCATACTGCCACTATTTCACGTATAAAATTATTGTTACGTCTGCATTTATTCATTTTTAACTACTAATTTAGGATAGTTTTACATTAATTGTTTTTATATTATCGAAAATGGTAAGGCAGTGGTATATTTTGAAAAAAAAAGTTCCAACGGAAGTGTAACTTTCAAAACAAATTTTGGTATTGATAATGAAAAATGTATTTCAAATAGTTTTTATAGATAAAAATATCCTCCAGAGCATACTGATATATTCAACTAATTCAGTTGTTAAAATTATAATCCTTCTCCCCTTCTCATTAGGAAATGTCATTAATTATAATGTTGTAAAATGTTATTGTTTTTAATGTAGTCGTGTCATCAAAACGGATTACGAAAAAGAAGTTATGAGGTATGCGACAAAAGTTTCTTGTAATGCCCACAAGTCGGTCATGACGAAATGTAAACCGGGCATGTATGAGTACCAGTGCGAAGCTAACTTCTTGCACTATGCTTATTACGTAGGTGGATGCAGGCATGTGGGCTATAACAACATATGCTGTTCGGGTATGAAAGGTGCCGTTTTGCATTACGGCCATGCCACCGAACCCAACTCTAAGAAAATTCTTGATGGTGACATGTGGTACGTAGTTCGTATAATTATGAGAATTGATCAAATAATTATTAAATATGTATTATTTTATAGCTTTTGTGTTCATAGTTATAATTTATTTGATATGTGATAACTATTTATCTTATATCCTATTATACAGTGTAATAGTCCAAACGTGAGATAAAATATTTAGGTTTCGCCGACAAGGATTTAATAAACTACTATGGGAAATTCGAATAGGAAAGTTATAATTGGGATGCTAAAAAAATTATCGAATTCGAAAACTCATACATTTCATAATTTTGATTTTGTATTAAATTACTCGAGAATAAGTTTTATTGTCATCAATGTGGTTTTGCTTTTCCGCATTATCGTGTTGATCGCTGACAGCTTTTAGAAGAAATAAAAAAAAATATACACGTAAATATTATTAATATCAGCATCATTAAGTTGATTTTTGCTGAATGTTTAAGAAGAATGTTGAATCATGGTGATTGCGCGGTTCGTACAATAATACAACTGCCGTATAAAATGGTGTGTACATAGTAGTGGGCTACTGTGCATCATGGTTTCCAAAACATCTCAATTTCATGCAAAACAGGACGTTTGCATTGTAATTTGACCAATGATATGGTATAAATAAAAAATTAATAAAATATTTTCATAATTTATTACGATGTCTATGTCGTAACTTATCTTGGAACTAACTTTTTGTTTTTAACTGTCGTTTCGAAAAGTTCTGACGTACCGTTATGGAAAACCTGGCAATAATTATATAATATTTAATACAGTGAAAGCTGTCTTCAACGAAATCCGCAGAGACTAAAGAAATATTTTGTTTTAGATATGTTTCAGGCGTAACTCGTATTGTTACAGTATACATAAGATAATTTAGAACAAAACCAAATAAAATATTGGTATGAGATAGGTATACAGTAAACGCCGCTTATTAGGAACACGGATAATTGATTAAATTGCGTTATTGAAACAAAATGTCCAGGGACAGATACGCCGTATATTAAAACATTGTAAATCAATTGGATAATTGAAACAACACATTGGTTATTTGAAACAATTAGGGCCAAGTTCGTCGAAAAATCCCAGGTATTTGGCGATAACCAAAGTATTGTAATAACAATATACTTTAACATATGCCGTTACCATCGAAACCAGTCGAACTCTCTGAATAAGTGTACGAAGATTAGATCGATGTTGCATAGGTTCCAACATAAAAAAGAGGCCTATAATACGGTTATGAATTCAAAAAATAATTGAATATGCTAACTTTGATAACGACGAAGAAAAAAGTGAGGCATCTTTATGAAATAAAGAAATTGTAGAATCTCTAAGTGTCCTCAGGAGAGCAGTCTTGCACCGTGCGGATGAAAAAGGCTTTGGGCACCATTATTATTACGAAACCATGATCATCAAGTTACTCGACGCAAAATAACAGACAACGAACAGAACAACAATGCATATTTTACTTAGTATATACATTTTTATTTTCACAGTAGATACTTTTTTTTTCGAATTACAAATTTTTATTATTATAAATAAAACCAATGGCATACTAGAAACAATTGGTTTATTGACATATTTCAATTTGGTCCAAAAGTGTTCCTAATAAGCGGCTTCTGCTATATTTATTATTTAGTGAGTGATCGCCTAACCGTCTTGTACAAGTTTCACTTGTAACGTAATGCAGTAATACGGTATATGGTATACAGTTGCGTAAATATGATTTTTAAATGAAAGGTTAAATGAGGGATTAGAGATGAAAAATCCTGGACAATGAGCACAAAGAATTGCATTGACTGAAGTGACACGAATGAATACAACAGTTTTTAATTTTTGAATGAATAATTTAAATTCTATAAAATGTATTGTAATAGTAATAAAATTATTAACTTTTATTTTTATTCTCAACAATTTGTTTGTTATTTTCTTTTTTTTTTTTAAAGTTGTAGTATCAGTTGGAAATGAAAGTTAAAGAGAATTCGTAAACTATAATGTTAATTATAATTTAATAGTAATAATGCTAATATTTTAAAATATATATAAATTATTAATAGTAATAAATAATAATAATATCATACAATTAGTATTTATTTACAGTATTGTTCATATAGTTCTTATAATAAAATTACTCGTTGAAAAAATCAATGGTAGAATATGAACCCTCAATTTTGTTTGATTATTTGCATCAAAAATATACCTTTTAGTTTTAATGTACTACTATATAAATTGTGATATTAAATTTAATTCAATAATTTGTTGAATTTCGCTGTTTCACAATTTCAGCCTTTTCGACATGGGAGCGACGTACAGCGGGTATACAGCCGACGTGACCGTTTCATTTCCCGCTAATGGAAAATTCACCAAAGATCAACGAGCGATTTACAATGCTGTACTAGCTGCTAGCCATGCTGTAATGAATGCAATAAAACCAGGTATATCAACTTTATAATACGTACACTTGAGTGATTGAAATCAATACATGTGTATATAACAGCCTATTATTTCTGTAATTCAATATGTGTAATAATAATTCATTATCTGTGGTATGGGCCAAAAAGAGCTTCAATGGAATCTCACTTTGGTAAAAACAAGCTGTATAGATGTGTAGTAGGTATCATATTTAATTTGATGTGTTTTTTTTTCTGTTATAATTCTAATGGTATTTCCATTTTCCATCATCATATTACTACTTTTTAAAAATGTAATTGATTTGGGTTATTAAACTTTTATATTATGATGCTTGATTCTTAATTATCCAAAAGTGAAATCGGCTCAATTTGAGCAAAACTCTAGAAAATAGTTGATGACTTATATAGTATGCTTAGAGCGATAATCAGTTCCTATATAACCCCCTTAATTTATGCTCTTATTTTGAGTATTGCACGAATTCAAAATAATTAACACATGTAATATTTATGTATAGGTAATTTTAGTAATAGAATTATTTTGGTGATATATACGTAATGCACGTATTGAACATGTGATTATATTTTATAAACCGGTTCGTTTATTAATTATTTGTCTATATATGTAGGAATTTATTTTTAGTATTGTTTATTTTATAAGTCTCGTATTTACAGACGTGTATAATAAGTATTATAAGGATTAACTTTTTCGATAACACATTCAGGTCAACAACTTTAGGTAACCCTTAACACAACTACACAATTAATGTTCACATTTTTGTCAATGATTTAATCTTATGTAAATATATTCACTAAATTATATACATTGAGCTGTATAAAGTTCGTCAAACGTATGAATGACATTGTTTTTTAATAATAAGCAAAAAACTGAATTGGAGTATTGCATATTAAAACTAGAACAAAAATATCGTTGTACGAATACAATAATGTATGTTGTAATTTGTAAACATGTTTATGATATTTATCTTTTTGCTTATTATTGTCTTTTTGTTTACGTGTTTGAAATTATAAACAATACTTATATTTCAGCTGTTAGAGTTGTGCTTTTATATCTGCTTTATTTACTCCTAATTTAAATTTAGTTTTAAAACACAAAAATTAAGTACCTTTTGGGCTTATGTTAATGTTAATTTGGGCTAATGTTAATTTGTTAATATATTAAGAAAATCATATGAATTAATTATTTAAGTATCTAATAATACGTATGAATATATATTTTTGAGATATACGATGATAGTAATTTTTAATCAGCGTGACAGTGTAAAAGTGCCATAGAGGTGTGCTTATTACGAGGTTTGGAAGTTTTTTTCCGAAACCCTATTGAACGTTTTTGGGACTTCTAATTACATTTACTTTAAACTAATTAATAAATGTATCAATTGATAAACTAAGGCTGTTGAATTAATTTTTTTTTTTAATTTATACATTTGTAATTCATAATTAAATTATGATTAAAAAAGTATTAGAACTTAAAAATTGATAAACCATGAAAGAATTGCGTGTCACTTTTACCAAAAAGTTGAAAGCCTATCATATTACAAAGTATTCACTATTTCTATAATAAAATGTTTTTAAATGTTAAAATTAACTTTTACGATTAAATTAAGTTATTGAATGATTAATAATTAACTTTTGTACAATTACTCGTATTTGTTATTAAAGAATTTAATATTGAGTATTAAAATTTTTACGAACCTGTTCAGTAGGGCCCATTATCTTTTCAAAAAAATATACTACAATAACAATGGGTGAGTCCGTTTTCGACCAAAATCGTACCCTTCCCTTTTTGGCCGATTCACTTTTCGACCAAAACAAAAATTTATATAATAAATTAAAAATAATAAAATAATGATATACTATGTTTGATTATGATGGAAACTACTATAATATATTAATGACGATTCAGGGATTTACTCGCGTAGCGAGGTTTTAGGTTCACATATAGAACATAAACCCATTTGCAACAGTATTAATGTTTGTACAATAACTAGGTTAGGTTTAGATCATAATTGTCCTTGAGGCGAAGTCCCATACCCCCGAAAAGGGCCACACAGTGGCACTCAAGATTGTGAGTGGAGCCGGCAGGTGTAACGAGCAAAGTCCTAACATTTTTAAAATTTAAAGTTCCGATTTTTCGAAAAAAAAATTTGTAAACAATTTTCTTTACGATCAAAACTAGATACAAAGTATCGTTCTCTTTTATATTAATATTTTAATAATTATTGACAAAAATTGTACATCATTATTTTATTATTTTAAATTTATTATATAAATTTTTGTTTTGGTCAAAAAAGGAATTGGCTTATTTTAAATTTGGTTGAAAAATCAATCGGTCGAAAAGGGAAGGTTACGTTTTTGGTCGAAAAAGGTCATGCCCATAACAATAAGGAACGATTAAAGATTACTTAATAAGTTATTTATTCTATTCAATATATTGTAAAATTAGTATAAATATCTAAATTATTATATGCTCTTAGAGTAGTGTAATTATTATTTCTTTCCAAACATTAACAATTTATGATTTATAGTTCCTTGGAAGGTTATATTATTAAGAATTTTAGCAATTATTGCGAATTTAAAAAAATGTATTTACAAAAAACATGTTGCACAGCATGAAAATTTGAAAATATATTAGTTTATTTTTTTATTTTTTAGTTTACAATTATACTCTGATATTTGAATATCGATGAGATTTGAAGTTTGACGTGTAACTTTTTGTTTATTTAGCAGATATCCCAGTATATTTAAATATAATTGGTTTTAAGTATGAAAAAATATAGGCTTTTTGTAAACCGTCTTAATCTCGAAATATTTACTCAAATTTATATAATTTACGTAGTTTAAGTATAATCTTATATTATGACTAAATTTCAACGTGTTAACTAGTTGATTTCATTATTATTTTTACAGAGTAAATAATAAATTGGTAATATTTTTAAATTTATAAAATTAGTTTTGTAATAAGGAAATAACGTTATTTTCGTATCTAAAAATATTATGGAACCGTTTATAGGTGTATCTTGGGTAGACATGCATGTATTGGCGAATAAAGTAGTTTTGAAAAAATTATGTGAAATCAATTTACTACTTGGCGATGTTAATGAAATGTACGAAGCTGGTCTTGCAGCCGTATTTCAACCACATGGGTTAGGCCATCTTCTTGGTATCGATGTGCACGATGTTGGCGGTTACTTGGAAGGATTTCCAGATAGACCACAAAAACCTGGTGTCAAAGCTCTTAGAACAGCAAGGAACTTGGAAGTCGGTATGGCGCTTACTATAGAACCAGGATGTTATTTTATTGAACCGGTACTTATATCTTACGCGCCTTAACTTTTTTTCTTTATTTTTATATTTTACTGGCGTAGGCAACTTTAATATGTCGTATAAATTGCAGGTGTTGAAACAGGCTCTCAATGACCCAAAACTATCCATATTTATAAATGAAGAAGTTCTCAACAGGTTTTGGAATTTTGGTGGTGTGCGCATTGAAGACAACATTTTTGTTACAGAAAATGGAATTGAAAATTATACTCCGGTCCCGAGAACGTAAGCAGTTTATCAAAGGTTTTTGAAAATTTTTATTTATTTATACAATATTACATATTTTGTATTAGTGTCGAGGAAATCGAAGAGTGGATGAGCAAAAAAAACACCGTCGCTTAAGTTACATAACAAGCGATGAGATGCTTATTCAATATACTTCAATCAAATTTATTATAAAATGCTGACAACATTTGTTTATTTTAAACAGATTAAAATCTTAATGTTGTATTATTAATTGTAAATGTATATTTGTATAATACATTTTATTAACGTGACAAAATATGTAACTAAATTTAGGTTTTGGTATGAATTATAATAATTGATGGAATTACCGATGTCCATATGTGTTAAAATATTAACAATCGTATAATATATTTTATTTGAAACACCAAGTAAAATAAAAATAAAACACTCAATATCATAACACCGATAACGTCTAACAAAAAATATTGATAAAAATCTAAATGTATTGCCGGGGATGCAGTATTGGTATTATTTCCATGTCTTATTACGAATTCCGTCCAAAAAACAGCCGTTTCCAGTGCGCTCATGGGTCTGTCCCTGAATGAAGCCGATAACTCCATTGCCCTTAACCGGTATCTTAAATCACACGATCAAAAATGAAGTATTATAATGGTGATGCTAAACTCTCTTGGCTGTATCGCTAAGTCTTCGAATACTTTGTTAACTCTCCAGGATCAACATTATGTTTACTTAAATATGTAAACTTTTATATGGTAAAAGCCTTATCATATAATAAAATAAGCATTACACCAAAATGTAAAACTAAAATGAAAGTTACGATGAACAAAATAAAATGAGTAAAAAATATGAAGTAATAGACCCAAAAGAATAAACTTCTCAAGTTTTTTTTTTTTTAATTTATATGTTTGTACTACAAGAATTAAATTTAAATGATAATTTAATATTTATTATGATTTTTTATTTCAATAGTATCTCGACTATAATTATATAGTGTAAGAAATAGATTTATATTATTTATTATAATTTATATATTTGAATTTTTAAAAATTTGTATTTTCATATTATTATAAAAACAAATAGGATTCAATGTTATTAAAAAATTTTAATTTCATTAGTACATCGACTACTGTTCACTATATATTACAGACTTGGAAAAGTTTACATATTATACCCTTCAGGTAGTGTTGGAGTACTGGTATGGACCCGGAAGAGTTAACATATCATTAAAATCGGGAAAGCTCACAATTGCCTGATATATTTTTTTCTTAAATCGTTAGAAATCTTACATAATTAGAACTTATTAATGATTTACAGCAACTTATCTATTTCCTTTAAGCATGCTTGTGATTGAGGAAGAAAGTTAATTTACTCACATTTTGTCTTATATTTATTATTATTTATATTATTTTATAAGATAGTATTATACTCGGTACATATATTTAAGATATCTATCTATCATGGATATGGGAGTAGGTTGGTTAGAGGTTGTTTTTAAATAAACCAAAATAGACATTTGTCTTAAGACGCTTAAACTTAAGTTGAACTAATGGTATCAACGCTATGTTAAGACTTGTGAGTCGTGACCAACTGAATAACAAGAGGGAGAAAGTGGCTGAACACTTCCAAATATATTCCATGCTCCCTCACGTAAATTCTTTAGTAATGTGCAGTCTCCCAAACGTCCAAATATTTTCATTGCAGATTATTTTATTCGTTCTCAACTCAATTACAAATCAGTTTTTGATAACAATTTGCATTTATGTATAACCCTGCGCTAACCGAATAATACTTAAAAGGATAAATCACAGTATATGTGTAGTCACCGTCCTTCGAAATTGATCACTGGAATGACCAGTTGAATGGTATAGGTACCATATCTTTTCCTACAGTGCGTATAAGATCAGATATAAAAGTTTAATTTTTTTTTTTTTTTTTACAATTCGTTCACATTTGAACCGAAATGGAAAAATCGAATAATCCTTCGTGCATCAGTTAAGGACCTTATATATTTATAACTTAACAACCAAAGAACTTACCTTGTGTCTGTTATTATGGTCCGTAAACCGATGATCAGTTTTTGCGCTGTTATTCGCCGATAGTCCAGTCCGACGGCCACGCCTTTTTCAACACAGTTAGCGATGTTGGATTGTTGATCGCCGAACACCGGTATACCGATCATCGGCACTCCAAAGTGCACGGCTTCCATGACACCCATCAGACCGCCGTGGGTTATGAACGCTTTGACGTTCCTGTGATCTTTGAACACACGCACAAAAGTTGAATGAAAATCGTTTGAAAATCGAAAAAATTGTAAATCGTCTGCAGTGACCAATATGATCACTCCCGGTAAGACTCCAATGGTTTGTATGCCTATCGGTTCAAACGATTGTCGTGTAATAACTAGTGTTGGCCACAGTGGCGTACATACGGAGGGGGAGGGTTCCCGGGTTCAAACCCCCCCAGGGCCAAAAAAAAAAATTGTTTTATTATTGATGACGTGTAATATATTCGTAGTTTCATTATTACAATTTGAACTTAAAATATACAACTATACAAATATTATGATAATTAAATAATTATATTGATAGATCTTTGAAAAGTTTTGTTAACTATACTGTTTTTATATTTCAATAGCTATTAATTTACTGTAATGTAAAAGTAAACTGTAAATTGGTAAAAACGTTATATAAAATAATATCTATTTATAGCAGTTATTTATCTTATCTATCTGTGTAACGGAAAAAAAAGAAGATAACGATTATTTTTGTTAAACCCCCCTCCCCAGAGCAAGATTGAATGTACGCCACTGGTTGGCCAACGATTAACTGTCGATATCGTTTCCATTTTTCCGATACTGTACGTAGAAAAAATATTAATATCGATTTCGATTCGAAACAGGTAGGCACGCCGTAACATAAAAAATGTCCACTCTTGAAATCTAGGATACCTTATGCCAATAATAAACCCGTATATTTTTTCTTCGATTTTCATTGTAATCTGAAATAGGTTTTTAAACTGTAGTTAAAAAATGTGAGTTTTGTCCACTAACTTTTAATGTATTTAAAAGTCTTTTGGTTCACCAATATATTGTTGATGCAGTTGTGAACTTTTCTCCATCTAACGTTACTGTGACAATCCAGTAATTCAGTTACAGTTACAGTTCCCGTAATTCCAATAAGTCTTTCGTATTTTAAGCCATTTATCAATATTTATTTTTGTTTTACATATGAAATATTTGTTTGTTTTTTGACCGTTACACACTAGGAGTACAAAAATACGCGTAACGGCGTGCTAAAACGCTCTCTATATACATTGCACAAGTTATACGTCGTTTCCCTCCAAAAATAGGTAAAAATGTCATTGTTTTGTAGACAGTTGTAGTAAGTTTTAGATTAAACATTGTGCAATTCATTTGTTACTATTTAAATTAAATTTAAACGATTTGCTAATTAAAATACTAATTAGTATTTTTATTTACTAAGTAAATCAGAAACCGTCAGTATAATCTATATATTACATAAGAGGAAAAAAAAAGATCATCAACTCCAATCGGCGTTATTGGGACTGTGCTTTGAATTTAAAAAGGCCACGTGAAAAGCGAAACAAAAAATTTTTTTACACTTAAACAGTATGGTGAAGAGTTGTTTAAATATTTTAAAACGTCTATCTCATCATTTGACGAATTAGTAAGTAAATCAATAGTTTAAGAACTAAGTATAAGTATAACTATAAGTTTATATCAGTAAAATGTATAATCATATTTTTCTAATTTTTGATTTTTTTTTTAATGATTAAAAATTTGAATTAATTACCTGATATCAAATGCAAATCAAAAATTTAGAAACGTAGTAAAAGACCGCGGGGTATGTGAATAAACACAATGTGAATGCACAATCGTGTTTAACTTTATAATCAAACTGGGATAAAACGCTACGAAATCGAGCAAACGCGGTTTATCGCTTTTAGCAGCAGTTTATTTATGGTGTGTATAACACAATAAAGTTGTTTTTGTTTAATTTCAGACTTAAAATGCGGCTTTTTAGGACGGGCGCAAATTGAGACGTGGACGACGTAGCGCAGCGTAGAACGAGTCAGTGTACGACTCAACTGCGTGACCCGTGTGAGCGAATATTACAACGCAGTTTCTCGTAGTCATTCGATAAAAACATTTGACATCGACACGATTGAATAACGGATTAATAATAGATTTCAGTACGGAATCCGAGGAATCGGATGAACTCGTTTATTTAATCTTTAGTTAAACGAAGAAAGTCCCGAAATGATATTTCACGAAGAAAATAAAGAAGAGTCACGGTGAATTTGCTTTGACAACGGAATTCGATTAGTTTTTCTTCGATCGCGTCGTGCAGTGTATCTGTTGCATACTAATGTGGTCAAATATAATTACCTTATAATTAGCTTACATGAAATAATAAAGTAATAGCTTGATAAAAAAAATCAATTAAAAAAAAATCGAAAAAGTTCAAAAACTGCGTCACACGTTCGCTAGAAACTACTAAGCAAACACTGCACAGTTGCAGGCTGACGTAGGAACAGTGTTGCGCAGTCCTACTAAATTTACACTCGTCAGTTCAAACCGGTAGATCATACATGGGCGTATTTTAGGAGAGGGTCGAAGGAACTATCCTCCCCTGAATCCGTATTTAAGGAATTGATTATATGTGAGATACACATTTCAAATTTTTTTAATGTGGATCATTTTATAACGAAATTAAATTACGCGTGGCTGTGAACACTGAATTGGACTTTTTTTCGGGTCTATACTCAGTGAAAAACCAAATAAAAAGCGTAACTTTCAAAACACGGACAGGTGTTAGAAGAAAAGTACAAAAAAGTCGATTCAAGTGGATCCGGCAATTAGATTAAAAAAAAAAAATCACAAATATTAAGGATTTAACCGATTTAAATATTACCAAAAATGTACTTGTGAATTTTGAGCCTGAATTAAAGAAAAAATTTAAGTCGCTCTTCCTTCCCTCTAGAAGTAAGTCTGAATACGCCCCCGAGATCATATAACTCGGTGTTGCGGTGCGTTACTGTGGCAGCGTCTCGATTTGCGCCAGACCTCAAACACGCCGATTGACTTCACGACGGTTACTATTAAGTTTGCAACATCGTCCAACGATTAAAATGTTCCGGGTTTCGGATATCCCGATTTTTGCGATAATCGTTTAAAAATATTAATATCCGCGATATCGATATCGTTGGTCGACACTAATAATAGTTATACGGATGTAAAGCACTTTTTTTCTTTGATACACGTGTTTGCAGTGAAATACGGATAATTTTTTTTTTAACATTTTTCTCATGCTGTTCAACGTGTGTTTCGTGTTCAAATGTGTTCACGCGCATTACGCATACTTCATACATGCACTCGGTACAATATTTTCGCCGACGACAATGAAACAATGATAATAATTCAACTGTATTACGTGGTTATTACGGATGTCGGTTATCCGCCGACTATTTTACTACGAGTGCAGGTCGAACGTAAACAAAAAAAGGATTTCCTCCGTAACATTACTGTCATCATAATGACTCGTGGCGTTAAAACAAAGGGAAGTGTTGTACTTGGTTTTCGGCGAGGAGCAAATAATCAGATAAGATGTACGGAAGGCCAGTGTTCGACTTGAAGGGGGACGCAGGGGGACGGAGTACCCCGACTAATTTTCAGAAATGTTAACGTCCCCCTACTATTGTTACGTTATAATTATAAAGCTTAACAAGTTTTGGCGACGCTCTTTTTTTTTTTTTTAAGTAAATAGAGTCCCAATCCTTCAATTTTGCCAAGTCGAGCACTGCGTAGGCCCCTTTCCCCCAGCGCTATAGACGTAGTTTTCACTATGAATCGGTAAAAAAGCGTGGAAAACGATCGTGACGTGGCGTGAGAATTGTTCATGTTTTCCGAGCCGGTCTGATGCATTATCGCATAGATCTGAATCGGATCTTAAAGCATTTGCATTTTCAGACCGTTCATTTGACACCGAACTCAACGGAACTGCACACAAACACATACACAGGGACATATATAATACTTAATAATTCTGATGACTCGTAGTCTTAATCAAATGTTTCACTTAATCCTTTGCGCCCATCTTCAAATATTGGAAGAACAATACCTTTGCCACTGCACACCGCACACGAGTGGCACGTTCAAAGAAAATCCGCTTACTTAAGATCTGTTGTTGAGGCATCCATTTGGACACTTTGATGCGTTTTGAGTTCATCTCGCCCTCATACTTCCATAGCACACAGTACGGCAGCGCTTCGAAGGCTCGCACCAACGACGCGGTGAAGTGTTCCGGGAACGAGGCCGCTTTCAGCAACGAGCCGAATGACACGTACACGACGCCTTGGTCACACGAATCGCAGTAATCCGTCCATTCCTGTATCAGAGATAGTGGTTGAATTGTTCGAAAACGATATTCGTTCAAAACACATGTTTTATTCCGTTTGAAAAATATTACTAACCATTTTTCTTTTTGCCTTTAACAATTTATTAATATTAAGGATTCGTCGTGCGTTCTACGAGTAGTTAAACGGACAAATCTCAACGTTAATCGATTTAAAGTTAATGTGTACACAATATATTTACTCTACACCTATGTGTCACAGAGGAAAGCGATTAAAATTATATAAGGAACCATCTGTTGTGCTTGGCGGTGTTATATATCGCAGCATTGTTGTTTCATATTTAAATTTTTCCACTGAATATTCTAGATAGCACACGTTGTTGAGTGCGTTTTGGTGAAAAATTGAATTTCGCGCGTGCACGACCGGACACTACCGGAGCCGATGCGCATACTCACGTTGGCCGCGTTCTCCTCGGGACGGCCGATGTGTAGGCCGCCCACCTCGACGACGTTGTTGACCAACGGCCTGGGCTGGGTGAGACTGTGGTGGCCGTTGACCAGCACGAGAGCGGTGCGCCGGCGCACGATGTCCGGCACGGGCGGCATGTGGGCACCGAAGTGCCGCCTGACCAGTTCGGTAGACGGGCCGTCGGTGAACGCGTGGTAGCCAGCCGTGCCGAAGTGCGTGGCCAGCGCGTTGACCAGCCGCTGGCCGAACGTCATGGTGCGGCCGCCGTAGGCGAGCAAGTGGTTGACCAGGTACGCGGGGTTCTGCGGGTTGGCCACGTGCCCGTTGAGCTGCGGCGAGTGGTCGGCCGTGCGGACGGACACCAGCGGCGCGTCGTACACGTGCGCCAGCGCGGCGAAGCAGTCCGTGGAGAACGCCTCGACCAGCACCACGTCGAACGCGTCGGGCCCTCGGATCAGCGCCCGCACCCGCGCATGGTCGTACGTGGCCTCGCACACTCGGTGGTTCATCAGGCACAGGTCCCGGAGCCCGGTCACCGGGTTGGAGAACCCGTCGAACTCGGCCACGTCCATCTGGCTGATGGCCGGCGGCAACGCGTCCGACACGTCCACGTCCACGTAACGGCCGCCGTTGCTGCTGCTGTTGATCACCGCCGCCGTTGCTCCTCCTTCGTCGCGTCGTCTGGGGAACGGGCTGACGACCGTCACGTCGTGGCCGCGCTCGGACAGCGCGACCACCAGCGGCTCGACCATGGCGAAGTGGCTGTGGCCGTTGTACGGGAACACGGCTAGCACCCGGGCGCCGGTGGACGCGGCCACGCATGCTGCGAATACCGCCGCCGCTGCTATCAGACGGGCAGCCATCGTCGCCGGGCTCTCGCTGAAACAGTAAACAACGGCCGTCGGTCATCGCTCCGATGGTTTTCGTCGCGCGCTCCGCAGTACCCTAAGAAACGATCGTACTTGTTGCGCCGACGTCTTACGTCGCACTGCGGTGACCGTCGTAAAAAAATGTTTGCCCGCGTTTACGCAACAATCGTTTCGGTAGAACTGCGGTGGTAACCGGTTATACCATTGTCGGTGCACGATCGATCGGGTTGTCTTGTATGCGCGCGTGACTTTACGGCTGAACATCATCTATATAAATGTATATATATCAAGGATGTATTTGAATTGAAGCCATGAGGGGTGGGGGGAAACTAATTTTTCTTCAATACAAACTTAAAAATAATTTACAATTCATGTTTCTGTTATAATGATAACATATTATAATGATAGACTAGTAATTTATATTCTTAATTATTTATACACTATATTTTTTAAGTAAATCAATGTATTATATTCAACAAAAATACGAGACATGGGGGGGTGAATGTCCCATTCACCCCCCCCCCCCTAAAATACGCATTTGATATATATATAAGTGTGTACACGTTTACAGTGGTGGCATCAAAAAATTTTTTTTTGTTCGGTCACAAAAAATTAGGTTAAAAAATTAAAAATAATTATTACCATTGATATGGGATGATTGTTATATTTTAACATTTTAAACGACTGCAACTAAGACTAAACTACTTTAAGATAATTTCAATCATTACCAAGTATGCATTAGGCCGGGCCATAGTGGTGGGGCCAGGCATTTTCAGGTTGGTTAGGTATCTAGCAGTGGCGTATTTTCAATTTTTTCTGGGGGGGGTCCACAGTTTATACATAATTAATATAAACTATATATTATATTGTAATAGTTACATCCTTATGCAGTTTTTGGAGGAAGTTGAACTAAATAATGTAATAATCGTAAAGTCTTATGTAACATTATATATATATACCTATATATAGTATTTAACATTATATATTATAAAGTATTGTTATAAAATAAATTCTAGTTGTCTCGATTTTTTGGCCAACTCCTGTATCACTTCATTAATAGTAATTTCAACTTCCCTGTGAATGTTTAACATAGCCAATCCTGCAAATATGTAAGAATTTTAGTTTATTTTATTTTTTTTGGAGAGGTTCTGGGGGGTCCAGTACCCCTGGACCCCCCTCCGTAAATACGCCACTGTTACCTGGTTTGAAACCGAAATGATATTTATTTATTTTATTTTTGGTCACGGGTAATCTCCGAAGTCACTCATTCGACGGGTGTGCGGTTTGTTTTCTGAACGATAGAGAAAGATTTCACGCCTGATTTCATTCATGGTCAATTTTACATCACATATTCACGAGCAAACAATTCATACGTTTATGCATCCGATCGTGGAACACGAATAGCAATATACAACGAGATTTATTGTGGAAGCCGAAAAATAATAGAATACATACAAATACTATCAGTACCTGAATTGGATGTTTTTGCTAGCTCCAGGCGAAAATGAAAATCTGTTCGTTCATATATGTTAACAAAAAAATATATCAAGTAGCCAGGTCGAATATACAAATGTATCGATATCATTTAGTGTGATCGGAGCATTCAGCAAATGCCTATGCAAATAAGCAAGGCATTACACTTATGTATTCAGTTGAAACCTTAACAACTTTACTAAATCCCTTATAGCCGTAAGAAACTCAACATGTACATAATATTTAAATCAATGTGTTCTAATCAATTAAATTGTTTATTGTTGTTCTGATTTCAATTTAAATATTCGTATAGAAAAAATACTTATAATCCAATAATATAATAATTATTATAAAACAGGTACTTTCATTTTTGAAAAGTAAAGGTACGCGTTTTGTTGTACGAAGCCATAATTTTTATTGAACACCGGACGAATAAAAATCTAAATTACATGGAATAACGATGAATAATTAATAATATGAATACTATAACAAATGTACAGTTTCAAATATTATAAAAATTTTCCATTTTTTTTATCATTTGTCTAGCTTGTAATGTGGCATTTAATTAAAATGTGGATAGTAAGACTGCATAGAATTTTAATTATTCGACTATATATCTACCGCATAAAAGTTGAATTTGCTGCAATTTTAAAAAAAAATATTATAATAATGATAAAAAATATCATGAATTATTTATTTTCAATGTTTTAATAACGTTTTTGACAAATATTATTAATATAATAAAGTATAATTATTACTTATTTTATGTAATATGTAATTTTTTACTGTGCTCATTATTATGTGTGTTATTTTATTTATAGAAATAATAATCAATTTATTCTTTGTTATCAATAAAATTCTTGATAGTGTTCGTTATTATACTAATGTTTCATTATAGGTAGGTACCTACATAGTTTCATGATTTTCCATCAATGTGCGTCAATTGTATAGTTATCGGGTTACTGAACAATCTAGATTCACTATAATTCTAAAAATATATTTATAAGTAGAGCTAGGATTTATGTGCATTGGTATGTGTGTTTTTTTTTTTTTTTGCATATCTTGAATAAAATTAATATAATAGCAGACAAAATGCGAAAAATGCATGTTTTAAAGAACTTATATTATTTTTACGTGTATTTCATCGCTTTACGAATACATTCAAATTTAAATTGATTTTTCTTATCGTTGTAAACCAGTGCGGCTGAAGATAACCTGTTGTACGTAACAAATGATTTAACTGGATAAAAGCGTACGTGTAAAAATTAGTATGTATTTTGACATAGTCGTCGTCGTACATCGTGTTTGGAAGTGTGGTGTATGTGTAAGATCACCACATATTTTTTTAGTCGAAACGATATAACTTCATAATTTTAATTACCAAAATAATTAAAATACTTCGTTACAAGTAGCATTTTACGAGCCTTAGTTTAGTTTTACGTTGAATGTTTATAGCTGTTACAAGTCACCCAAAAATTGAGGTAACTTGTAACACGTATTTTTATATTTTTTTTTTAAGCCAGCTTTGGTCAAAAAAGTTAATGAATGATTAAATGATGAAAAGATTAATAATCTTATTCTATTCACGAGATGTATGCACGTATATATGTATTTTTTGTAGCCCCGTGAGATTTTTTTTAAGCTTAAAATACCAAAATCGTTTCAAGTCACCTCGGTTGACGGTACGAACAAATTTTTTTTTTTATTTAATAATTATTAACAAAATTAAATACTATTATGGTTTTAAGGAATAAAAAAATTAAATAATTAATTACACTTATTGATAAGTGACTTATTCACAACTCTTTTTAGATTTATACGAGTAATAAAAACGTCCACGTAAAGAAAACGGTTAACGAATACTGCAACACTGTAATAATTAATTATGAAAAATAGTTTTATGTTTGCACTGATACTGCGGTGTTTCTATATTATATTATGCTTAATATATAATATATAGTATGTATTTTATTAGTGTATCTATTCCGATCATAGACATATTAATAAACTAACTTATTAATATGTCTATGATCTCGAAACACCACACACAGCCTCTGTCATTCGCCGTCATCATTTGTCATCAAAGCCAGTGAGAACTTTTGAGGGCCCCAGGGCTGATCAGTTTCAGGACCTCTTTACTTACACTTGTTCGGCCAAGATATACATACTACTTGTATGCACTAGTACATATTTTAGTACAGTACAAATATTTAAATATGCATTTTATACTATGGCGAATAAGATTATAAAATAATGTACAAAACGTTGAGACGACAGGCCTTCTCAGAGGTACAGATCCTAGAGCTCTATTCTTCCCTGTTCCACTCTCTCTCCGGTCCTGACCGTCACTATTCACCATGCCGTAATACAGTGTATACACGTCGCGTGCGTGTATACTAGTTAAATATAATAAAAATAATAATTCATCGACATATGAAAATTGATTATCGTTATTTTTTACTACTTTCTGAAAACGAAGATACTCCGAGGGACAAAGGGACAAAGATACATAAAATAGAACCGTCCCGTTCTAAACGGGACGTATGGTCACATTATATATGCGTTGTCGTATGTTGCAAACAGTTTCGTTACATAAAATCTAAAATTTCAAAAATACAAATTGCTAGTTGGAAACTTCCACAATACGTCGAAGAATTTTCAAGTATAGCTTTTAAGACTGTTGAAAAAGCAATATTTTATTATATTTTCTTCCCCGACAACCTACCTCGCCGTCTTAACAGACGTTGGTTCCGTGATATTTCAGATTAAAAACGATCCACGTTAAATTTCTAGCCGGAACATGTAAAGAGTCATCACTGGATAGACTCATTGTCTCCTGGTCGATAATCCATTGCTTTGTTTGACCATTTGCTTGACGTGTTTTTTTTATTTTGTTATACAACAAATTGTGAATGATATTTATTTTTAATAATAATAATAAAAAAAAAATATATATCCCAGATAACAAAATTTATATGCGCAAAAATGACATCGTGTGACGTCCATCAGAATTATAGTAAATATAAAAACAAATGAAATTATAACAGAATATCATTCATTTTTTGAAAATGTAAAACACCGTGAAATTGTTTCGTGTAACTTGAATAGCGTTAATAATTATATTCTTTTAGACTTAAGAATTTTTTAAAAATGTTTTTATAATTTGAATGTCAATTTATCATATATTTTTGGCATCATATAATGTATTCATTTATTCATTTTTTTTTGCATGTTTTTGCATATTATTAATAAATAAAATGCATATTTCATTATTTTGTATTGCATATAAATCCCAGCCCTATTTATACGTTTTTATACCCATTAAAAATAGAACTGTACTTTATCCTACGCAGTAGAAACAGTATAATAAATAATACATAACATGATAATGCTCGTTTCTGAAAATAGTTTTTATGTTATTGATCCATAGAGTTTCCATTTCCACGCATTCACAAAGAAATGAGATTTGTCTTCGTCGAAAATAAAAAATGAAATACATACATTTAAATTTTTATTGTATTTTAATCTTACATTAATTTAATAATAACCAAGTTAACACTGCTAAAATTATGAATAACAATTATTTTAAATTAATTTAAAAGTAATTTAATATTATTAAAAGCCTTTTAATAATATTACGTTTTGTGTTACGAAACAGCGACTCTCGAATGGCACAACATTACGCAATGCATTACCAGTGTGCAATGAGATTTATGCGTACATTTATTTTTTTTGCAAACTGTAATTCTTTAATCATACTTTATTAAGGTTTAGTAAATAAAAAGTATCATATAACAATATTATAAGAAATCTTATTAGAAAAAAAACGATTTGAGAATTACTTTTCTATTCTAATGTAAAGGTGTAAACGTATCTTAACCCACAATTATATTGTATTGTACTAAAGAGTTTGCATTTTATACTAATATATCACCTCTATATTACTTTATCAACAGACCCGACAAATAAGTACCATGTATATGTCACCTAGATCGATTTTAAGATATTAGGAAACAGCACAAACATATTGTTTTGTATGTTCAAAAAACAAATTGTACCAAATCGAACTCAATATGTTCTGTTCGGAACAAGATTTTCGAATGGAGACCAACTTAGTTTAAATGTTGAAACTTCAATTTTCTGAGACTATGGTAATACATCCTATACTCGATTGTTAAATATTTTTAATAATTTATATTAACTGATAATAAACAATGCATTTATTGTTATTTCAAGAATGTTAACCACAATACCAGGGTATTTTACCAACTAGAGACAAAAAATTATAAGGACCTACCTTGAAAATAGGAAATTAAATTTGTTTCCTATAAATACAAGTAATATACCATGAAATGAAATACAAATTTAGATTGTGGGCTATCATATAATATTACAGTACCTAGTATCTCTATTATTTTTAATTACGTATTTTCATGCTTTTATGGTGAACAATTACAATTTTTTTTCTTTTTGTTAAAAATGATCATATTCTTATGTTTAATTATTATGTTTTTCTATTTTTCTAGTGCACATCTTTAAGTAAAATTATTGATCATATTAAGGTAATTACAATAAAATAATATAATTATGTTATTTGTAATTATAATTATTACAATTAAAAAAGCAATAACTATTGGTAAATGAAAACATCGAATACTGTTCCATTCGATGTGGTTTTAGTGCAGAGATTGATTTACTGAGATCGCCTCATTATTTTCCATATCTTTGAACTACCCAGGATTCAAGACCTTTTTCGATCGCCCTTATGTGATCGATTTAAATATTGACTTGCGGTCTACGGTATACGAACAGACGGAAAAGATTTACCGCGGATATCATCGTCGACGAGTAACCAGTTGATTTATCGCAATCATTGAATTATTTATCTGCTGTTGTAGTGGACAGTTGAAATGCAGTTAAGAGCGGTCAAAATACATTCCGATCGACGAGGAGATATATATCAACGTAACAATTTTAATATAATAACGATTATACCCGCGGGGAGTCGATCGATATCCTAACGAACGGATGACCGACCACGAACTCGTCAGGATGGATTGTGCAACCTCGAACGTGCCAGATTTCCGTTTGTACAGTCGCTATCGCGAATTCGAGTTGTACCGGACTTGCCCCGTCAGCCATCACGAATTCGTAACGGTTCGATTCAGAAAATAAAGCCATCACTGGCCAAGAGGGGATGAAGCACAAGAACGCACACTGCACATAAACAACGTTCCAAGTGATGGGTGGGGGCGAGGTGATTAGAACACATGTACACCACATTTATGCGATGTAAAAAATAAAGTTTATCACTGTTGATGTACATTTTTGTAAAATTCTGGATTCCATACATTACGAGCGACAACATTTTTTTTCAATTTCCCTGGGATGACAACATTACCGAATACTATCGTATGGTGATTTTTTGACCATCAATGAGTTTGGTTTAGATAGATAGATTTGTTTTTTAACGATTATCGATTTTCAACATTAAAAATATACAGTTGTATACGTGTCAATGAACGCTGCTGTTTGCATAGGGTATACGCGTAATCAGTCAACTGGTGTACGGTGAGGTATACTGGTTGTCGTTCAAAACGTCACTGACAAATAAAGCTGCGTAATTTTGACCAGGTACTTGTTCGGTATAATTGTACATATTATCTAATAACAATATCGGTTCGAATAAATTTTAGCCGTTCATTACATTAAATAATGAATCGATCAGTCGTGACAAAACGGTTGTAACTTGCACCGCCGCGGCCCACATACCAGTCAACCGATCCAAAAATGTGGCAGATTGTGGCACTCTTTATTGCACCCGTGAGTACGCCTATGACGTGGCAATGTTCGTCACCAAGGATATTAAAAACAATCGGACGCACGTTTTTGTGCTACGTTCCAACGCAACGTTGTTCTCGATAAAATTATTTAAAAGTATGACGTTTCGAAAGGTTTCGTTGTGGTTTTATATGCATGTTATATAGATTGAAAAAAGACGGTTTTGCACAACGATTAAAAAAAAAAAAAACCCGTCGACAGTGCAGCACCGGTTGCCGAAGTTATTTTCAACTAATTTCGTAACAAAAACAAAACATCGCTACGGTTGTACAGTATGTTGAATCCGCCATACTTATCATTTGTAAAGCAGTGTGATCGGGTAATATATAAAAAAACTAAAACGTCTCAAAGACTAAATAACTAACGTGCGGTAGATTTGTTCACGTGTCCGATGCATACTACCTGATATAACGGTCGTTATTTTGCTCAGGACTTGCCACAATAACCTTACGTAACGTCGAACATCAAAATGTTTAACGAATATGATACGAAAATAGGTTTACAGGGAACTCGCACGTCAAAACCTCTCCATTGATCGCACACCGTTGCGGAGATAACCTCAAAAGCTTATGCAGCAAATGCATTAACCTAGTTTTCGGTGCCCCCCTCCCCAAGGTTTTCGAAACGAATGAGGGGCGATCCACCGTGGATTGACATGGGAGCAAACGTGCTCACAATAAGGTGAACACACGTCCTGCCCGTGTGCATTGCACTAGTCCGTGAAGCAGTGTAGCGAAAACGTCTGCGGCCTCGTGGTACATTCGACGAGTGTTGAAAATGAAAATTGGTCAACGATCGTGTTGCGAAATGTGTGCACTATACGCGAACAGTGTTTATATGAAAACTTTAAGTTCGGACGGATAGGGGGAGGGGAGGTACCTACTTTTCGGGGTGTTTTACTACGGACAGCTCGGGGTTTTTTCTCACACCGACTTGAATTGTTTATTAGATTATTAATAACGCAATAATAATATTAATATTCAGCATACAATATGGGCGCGAGCAGTGCCGCAACTACACTAACTTGGGCCGGTGTGTAAGTAAAATGAATACCCCCCCCCCCGCATCCGGACTCTGCAGAGAAACCGTATCGTATTTGTAACCAAACTATTTTTAATTCCGATTAAACAGGCTGTAAAAAAAATGTTGATGTACGATAATGTGTACAAAACAAAATCAATCATTTATTTTTCAATCTCCATAAGTAATTATTATTACAAAATGATTTAATTCTCTTGCTTTCTACATATTTTTAAAATATTACCATTGAGCCCTATTATAAGCTAGGGTCATGGGCTCGTGTGTATGACACACGCAACATACCCGGTTATTGTGGCACTGGGTGCGAGCCCAATTTACATTTAATATCAATACAATATTTAATAGTAATAGAATTACAAGTGTGATAGCAGGTAAATCATTGAAAATATATGATTGGGTTAAGAAATTGAGAAGGAGGTGTTCTAATTTGATAATAATATTAATAACGTAATAAGGCTTCAAAAAAAAAAAAATAAAATAAAAATACGGTACGCATAATTTATAAACATCTTTAACCGAGTTAGACAGTATACACAGCAGTAGAACACTCATTTCGGGCAGCCGTCAACGTCGTTAACTACGCAACGAATAACACACGAAATGTCTGAAAATATTTATCATACGCGAACGTAAGAATTGTTATTCTATTTAGTTTTAGAATTTTTTTAAATGTCTGGTATCCGGGCGGTATGCGTGAACGAATAGTAATAAATGGGGCCGTTTTTATAATACTTGAAATCGTATCGTAACCGCATTATTAAACGGAACGCAAAGCATTTTCAAGACAATGCCTCCTACAGGTAGACAGGGAAAAGTTGCGCGTAAATGATATCGTTTGATCGTCATTTTTTCCCATGTAGTTCTCGATTCGACTGTAAGAAACGCGCGTACGGAACATCGCAATATCTGGGCCCACCTCGGTTGGGGGGGGGGGTATTAATTTCTCCCCCGCATCGTAACTTTCCTTCGCCAACCCGTAGGTCTGTTATCGTAAGCAAAGCGACGGGTACGATCGCCCTTTTTCGTCGGTGGCACGCCGTCCGACGACGCGTGGTGTGCCGGCCACCGGCTGCTGCGATGTCGCCGCGCGTACTCTAGCCCCACGACGCCGCGGGTCCCGTGGCCACGGCTGCGCCGGGTCATTCGGTCAAAGCGGCACGCCATCTGCTCGCCAAGGCTGGGCGGGCCGTCGTCCCCGTCACCCCCGGGGACCGAGAGCGAACGGTCTGTGGGGCGGGAGCGCGGCGGACGACGCGCCGCGCACGTACATTACCGTCGATCGATTTTCGCACGGGCCCGAGCGGTGGCGGCGGCGGCGGTGCGCACGGACGGGAGAGCGGCGCGCATCGGCGCGGAGTCAGAGGGAGCGCGTGCACCGTCGTAACCGAGCACTGGCCGTTTCGTCCGTCCGACCGCCGCCGGCGCGGCTGGCGCGCGCGCGCACTCTTGCGTTCACGCACGCCCACACGCGACGGAGCACGGCGAACGCGCAAGTCCGTCAAAGTGCGCAATGTGCTTAACCTAACGGCGGCGGCGGCGGCGGCGGCGAAACGCGCACACGCTGTACACGTCGCAGCGGTGGTGGTGGTTGCGGTGGTGGAGGCGGTGGCGGTGGCGGCGGTCGTCGTAGTCGTAGTCGACCGGGACACGGACACCTTTGGACGTGCGTTCCGCGATCGGTTCCCGTTTTCGCGCGTTCCGAAAATCATCCGCGTCGCGTCGCCCATAGTTGTCACCACCGGCACGTGCGCACACCGATTTTCGAGACCCTCGCACCGGGTCCGCAGAGTCCACGGGGCTACCGTGCGTAAGGGCCCGTCCCGCGGAAAACGCGTGTGTGCGGCATGCGCGTACGGCAGTGCGTGGGCAGCACGGCCGGCGCGTAACAAGTACTGTGCGCGCGCTATGGGCACCACCGACTGCCGCAGGTAGTAATAACGGCTGTTGATCATCGCGACGGGACGATAGCTGTGCACCAACACCGCAGCCGCCGCGTAAGTACCGTGTGTGTCCCGTGCGCGGGTGCCGGACGGCGGTCCCGGCGATCGCCGACGCGTTACCGGGTCCGCCGCGATGACGGGGGCGGGGGAAGAGGGGTAAGCGAGCGTGTCCCGGTCGACCCTAGCCGATCCAGGTGCCCGTAAGTGAGAGAGCCCGGACGGCGGGTGTCCGCCAACACCGCGGCGGCACGTTCGCTTGATCGTCGCGTCACCGTTGTTGATGCGCTGTTCAGTTCCTACGATCCACGTTTTCCGAAGAGTTTACGTAACTTACGTAACTACTCCACCGCGGGACGGATCCTGCACGACGGTGTAAATACACGATTCACGCGGTCCGGCCACTAGCGTATCACTCGTCCACCCCTTTCCGTTTCGTCCGTCCGGTGCGACGACCAATAGTTATCGTACCCCGGGCGATCGGCCAAACAACTCTACTGCACGTCACGTTGCGGGCAGTTCATTTTTCTGCACGTTTACATCTTTGTCGGATCGATAGATAGACGAACCTATGCTGGTTGGGGGGATGGCTCCTTGCCCCATACGATTTCGGCAACATAACCGACGAAAAAGGTACGCGATTGATCGTTCAACGTTCAATAACCGTTGTTGCGACCAACCGTCGTTTAACGTAGCATTTTTACTCTACAAGAGAATCGTACACTTCAATCGTACTCACATGTTTCCGGTGGCTAAAAAATATCGGTCGCCGTCCGACACCGTTCCGTCGTTTCCGACGGATCACATCGCGCGTGACGTATATACGTCGCACCGCTCGTACTTAGCAACACTATAAATCAATAAGTTTATCGAACACATTCATTCATTATTATGACGTCGACGTTTGAAAATCGATCGCGATTGGTTTTTTTCCGGCAAAGATCAGATGCTGCCCCTCGATTAAAAACGATACACTGTAGCGTTTGATTACGAATCATAAATAAAATACTTTTACTCGTTGATACGAGTAGCACGGGTACATGGTACATTCTCGCCTCCGCGTCGACGGCAGCTTATCGACAGTATTTTATATTGATGCGATTTTTATCGATTTCCGTCGCAAACCATGAATATTTTTTATTTTTTTGTCCGTTATCTTAGGATTGATGACCCGTATTATTGTATCGCGCCGTGGTGTTAACGTCAGCGTTATAATATTGCTGCCGAGGCGTACGTTTATCGGGCAACTTTGCACCGGGTTTCGTGTGATATTGAATTGTTCCGACGGATCTTTTGTTACAGAGCTTCATATCGTAGTAACGCATTTGCGATCCGTTTGCCTCCACGCATTGAATTCATTTCTTTTTGGCTAACAACAGTTTCGCTCGACGCAATCGCGCCGTTGCAAGTTTTACCTCGATAACAACCACGCGCATTTCCGTACGGTTTGCCCCGAGTTACGTACAGACTAGTTTGTAAGCCGATACAGCCAATACGTAAACGCGTCATGGTGATTACAATTTTTTTCTTTCTTTTTTTTACAAATGGAAATATGTTCACAGACGCGACATACAATCATAAGTGATAATTACCGATCGAAACGAATGTACTGTTAAAAATATTGCAATTTCAATAGGTACACCTATACATAATTATTACATAGAATCGTAGTACTCATTACCAGGCCCGTACTAGCCCACCGGGCAACCGGGCAGATGCACGACGCGTCCATGAAAATTACTATGCATGATGCGCCCATAAAAAATTATGGCTACAATAAAATTTTGGAGAGATATCCATTGTTTCTCATTACTTAACAAGTAATAACCCGATGGTGTTCAGTAATACGTAATTGAAAAACGTTTATATTTTTGTGAAGACAAGCGTTAAACCTAAATTATGATTCTTTAATCTGTAATTTATTGGACTATAGGTAACCTAAAGGATTAAAAAACAAAAGTTAAGGCGCCCTTAAATATTTTCGTAACCGCCCCATATGAGCAGTCATATCATTATCCGTGGGCGATTTTTAGCGCAAATTATTTTTTTCCTCGACGTTGACAACTCAACAAGAGGTGTGCGCCAAGGAGGAAGCTACAGCAGGAAAATTTTCCAGAATCATTCGTACGGGTGGGGGCTGAGTATTGATAGCCGTTTTGTTAACTTCTGGATTTTAAAAATAAAATACTATACGCATTTGATGTACGAAGTTTTTTGTAGATGTTTAGATTTATTCTCTACACCAAACGGTTAAAAATACGCCGCATAGACTTGGTGCAAAAATAAAACGCGAAGTTTACCACTATATTGCAACGTCGTGGTGATGTATATTTTCGTTCAATTATGGACTCCGTACATTACAAGCGACAGCATTTCTAAATACGTTCGTACGGTAATTGTTTGATGATCGATAAGCTTGCGTTAGATATAGGTAATTTTGTTTTTTGATGCTTATCAATTTTAATGTTGGAAGTGTACAGTTGTATACACGGCTCAATGATCGCTGCTATTTGCACAGGCACATGCTCTTAATTAGTCAACTGGTGTATGGCGAGGTACACTCGTTGTCGCCCGAAACGTCACTGGTAAATAATGCCCTTGTTTGCAAACGGAAAAAAAAGAAATTCGTCATAGCCGAACACCAGACATGCGGGTATTACGAGGTCGTGAGCAAAAAAAAAAAATAAATTATTCTTGGGACAAAATTATTGCAAAACAATACGACAAAAACGCCGTTGATCAAAACGTGAAATCCATCACAACGATTTCGTCATGCATTATTGTATTATAATTTTACAGTTTACTTGGTCCCTGCATACGTCATAATTTGTACAATGCGTACAGGTGATTTCAATGCGGTGGACCTCGCGGTCAATGCTGCAGTCGTATTGTTTTATGTACATATTAGACCGTTTACACACTCCAATAACATACGGTATAAAGTCAAATGCACCGCACACGTTCGGCCTGAAACTTGAAATGTGTTGAAATTGTCCGCTCTAATCTCCTATGGTAATTCACGGGGACATCTTCCCTATCTTTTACGGTTTACACTGAATCTCACATAAAATATTTTGATTTCGAAACAAAATAACTAACTACAACCCTAAAGAAAATCGGGGTATCGTCATAAAAATGTAACATGACGAACCGATTGCAGGGAGCTCTACAGTGCTGATGGTCTGAATCCAATCGCTTATTTTATTTAAACAATCACTCATCTCATATCTGAATATTATTTTGACATAATTATTAGACGTTTTTATATTACCAGTAAGTAGACTGGAATGCACAGATCTCCATAGCGTTGACGTTATCCTCTTAGGGTAATATTTCTTGATCAAATAATCTGGAGATGTTAAGTAGCAGTAGTAGTTCCCCCAGAACATTTTTATGTGCGATAACCATGCATACATGGTTATTTGATAAAATCACTTCCATAACTGTATACGCGAACTTAATGTCAAATTGGATCTGTTTGCGTTGTATTTTTCTTTCAGGGATATTAACAGTGCAAAGCATATAATATCGAAAACTATCTATATACATATTTATGTGTATATGTTGCATACATACACACACACACACATACACATGCATATATTATGTAATATTTATACGTATACACATAATACGTATTTGTTTATTTATTTATATTGAAATGTATACATATATAAAAATATGTGGAGGACCGAATGGGGTCTCCAGAGACGAATTTCGGTGTATCCCTCACATAACTCACTGTAGGCCATTTTCATCGCACACCTCTCGACTCCACTGAGTATAACATTATGTATGCGTATACGGTGCAGTCGAGGCAGAAATAAAACGAACATTTTGTTTCAAGCCATCTTATGCAAAACTCACGAATCGAACTTTGCGGGACACGAGTATGCGCGTACGTATATGTTATGGTATATAATTACCAGGTTAATTGTTCACTACATCTCGAGCGTAAAGCGTAGCGGTTCACTCTGTACGTAACTATAAGGGAAGCTCTTAAGGTATAAAGGGAGGGGGAGCGGTGCATTTGGGGCCTCGCACTTGCAAGTCATACTTTTTTTTTTTTTTAACTACAATATGCCTTTCAACGATATTTCACCCCACGCTTCGTTAGGTCCTAGCAGCTACCCCGTCGACTGAGTAAATATAAGTGTACACGCGAGTTTTTTGTTATACAATTATTTTCCTGAATATTTTCATTAAATTCTTAAATTTCCATAAGCACTGCGACGAGAAATATTCCTATCGAACGACCATTTGCGTCGCGGCCAATCGATGGGGACTGTTCCGTAGCGAAAAATCGACACGGTTCCACGCAGCAGCGATATACAATCAGGGCCGTAGCAAGGGGGGGGGGCGAGATGTGTTTACGCCCCGGGCGCAATTCCTGAGAGAGCGCAAAAAACGAAAATCTTGCATTTAATGTTGAAAATTACAACGGTCAATGTCTTATATTTTGTTTACAAAATCTTTAACGTCCTTCATATTAATTAAAGCAATCGTTGAAAATAATACCTAAAAAGCGGCGTAATATTTTTAAATTAAAAATATATAAGAACGCATTTTGAAGTTTCAACTTGGGTGCAACGTTTGGTTGCTACGGGGCACTGTGTACAATATGCAATAACATGTTGAAAAGCTGCGTTTATGGGAAACAAATAAAAAAAAAAAGACACGATGCGCCGTGTGTAATTCGAATACGTGTAAACCGAGGCGCGCGCGCGCAGAAAATCAAACCGCGCACGAGCGTACGTGTACAATTTACAAGCTTTTACAAACTCCCTGAAGGTGGGATAATCGAAACGGAATGTAAAAGAACGTACGACGGATCAGATTCGATTTCTGATGAGAAATAAAATGTAAAAAAAATGTTCGGTACAAACTTGAGTCGAAAATGCTCATTTTTGACTTAATTCATAAAGAACTTTTGAAAAAAATTTATATATATATATTTTTTTTTTTTTTTTTGATACAATAAGAGTATTGATAATGATATTATGGGAGTAAATTTTTTAAACTTTAAATCGCTTCTCCCGAAAACTAGACATGTTTTACTTATGTGATTTGTACCAAGCGCCGGAGAATTATACACTCTGGGCAACGACGTACGCGCAAAGCGAACAAGTGCCTGTCTAATCTTTTCGCGGGAAACGGTATCGTTCGACCGTGCGATGTTGTAGTGCGCGTTGTACTTATTTTCGCGTTATCATGGCGCGGGTGTGTCGCACCGGTACACGGTGGCGGATCTCCAAATGAAAAAATTTGGGAGTGCTTAGCTCCCACATTACCAAAGTAAATAAATAAAAGTTCAATAATACTTCCTTAAATACATATTGTGTTATAATTTTTTGTTATTTACCATTTTCTTAATTTCGTTCATAATACATTTATTTTACAAACGGATTTTTCTATTTTTTTTTTAAAACATATCTATTGATTAATTCATATGTAATTCTGAAGGAATTAATTGGTGTTAAAATCAGTTTGGGGGTGCTTAGCACCCCCCCAAGTATCACCCTGGTCGGGCAGAGGAACTCGGGGAATGTGAAACGGGATCGGTAGCGATTACAATATTATCACGCAAAATATTTTTGGAACCCTCCCTGTGCACCGCGATACTCGATTCGTTGTGCGACACGAACACCGGCGTAAAACGAAATGTTGAACGGTGTGTAGGTACGTTTCGTTGATAATCGGTCCGCGACACAATCCCGGATAAATTATTTATAACGCGCCGAACGGTGACGGTGACTCGGACCAATAACTGCGGTTTAATGCGTACGAAATCGTTTGAATTACCGTTTTAGTAGTTGGTTCGACGTCGCAGGCGGTTTCTGTTGGAGCGAACGAAAAAAAAAAATGAAAAATTAATAAAAAAATGTTAAAAAAAATAACACCAGTAAACGTGCGTGTATTATTATCGATAACAATCGGTGGCCGCCAATAAACAATACACATAGTACGTCGTTTTAATTTTAAATAAACCGTATACCATAATTATTACTGATTAAATTGATACGTCGTGCGTTGCACGCCCGTCATTAATTAATCGCGTTTCTTGAAATTATATTTTTGCAATCCTACACAGTTGCTATTAATTATGTATACTGTAGATCATCATGGTTTAATTATCATCGGTGTTCGGTTGACTTATTACAATTGAACAAATAAATACTGAACGTTAAAGCAAAATACAATTCTATTGTATCCATCGAAGATGATTAATGTTTAAAAGCTCTGTGCGGGTGAACTCTGTTTTGAGGGACGAATGAGGTTTGTTTTTAATTTTTTGACTTAACATCCCGAAAATTAAATAAAATAGATGAATTGTTGGACGTGACAGTGAATGATTGCCGATTGTATAAATACATTTGTGTACGCAATGAACAAATTTGATAAAAAATATAGTTCTTATAACTGCAGGTAGGATCTTATTGAGAGTATAAAACGTTGTAAGTAATAATATTTGAAGTACATTGAACGGTATAAAGCAGTGGTGTATACAGAAAATATTTTCGCGAGGGGCTACTATGAACAGAGTTAAATTGCCACTCCTATCTAAGAATTACTAACAAGACACAGTAGGTCAGGAGCGTACCCAGGAATTTTTTATGAGGTTGTCCAAAATTTTTATTTTATCTGATAATGGGACATTAAAATACACTATATACTATTATTATACTATTTACTGTTAAATCGTTGAGTATGTAGAAATTTCAATGGGGGGTCCGGACCCGAACCCTCTCTTGGGTACGCCCTTGCAGTAGGTACTTATCTACATTTCATTTACAGAATGTCCCATAACTATTTGACAAAGGCAATAAAAATTGTCTCAACTGATCACATTATTTACGTATTTCCTATAGTAAGTATAATCTTGTATTTATGAATAAAGAGTATATAATGTGGTACTTGAATATTTCACGATTTTTTACTTTAGATGTGAATAAAGGACTTAATTTTTAAAGTAATACAATTATAAGACATTACTTGGGGTATTTAATAAGATATTATGCAGATATATGTACTTTATTGTAAATATTGATTATTAATGGCGTTTGTGCCGATTTTTCATTTTTTAGATCAATAACAAAATAAAAATATTAGTTTTCATAAATAAAATAATTATAATTTGTACACGGTTAAAGTTTTTTGGATATTGTATACCGAGAGCAAAAATTAAAATAAAACGTGAATATGTAACGATTTATATATTTTTCTTCAATTAATTAATAAGTGAAATTTATTTTAACTTTTTGATCACCTACTCATTGCGTTACTTTTTTATGCACTTGACCTTAACTAACTTAATCCTAACCTTAATTCATAATATATTATATAATTACAGTAGAACTTATAAAAAAATACTTTTTGGAATAGTAGATATCTGTAAAAAAAATAAATAAATTTGTAAAGCTAAAATTCACATGTAATTTTAAATTTAATCTTTACAATACCTAACATTAAGATTTACTTGTTATTTTATAATCAATAATTTACATTCATGAAGAATTCTCAATTATTCTAAAAGTGATCAATATTAGCAGTATAACTATATAGAGTGAGCATTAAATCAGTTTACAAGTATATATTTATGGTGCAACTGAATTTAAAATTTAAAATTATTCATACTAATGCGTACATAAGATAAACTATATTACGATCGATATAAGTGTAAGATTTTATTCAATATAATAGTTAAACAGCCAAATAAACACAAGACTGATAAAGACAAATCATGAAACATTTGGGTAATATTTCAAGATTTCAAGAAACATTATTTAATGTACGTTCAGTGAACAGCAATATGCCTTAAAAATAAATATAAACCGAAAAAAGGTATAAACGTGGTTTAACTTTTCTTTGTTAAATATCTGTATATAATACGATTGAAATTCAACTGAGAACGTTTAGATTTAATTGACCGATTGATAATTGTCAATTAGATTAGCTAAAAAGTCTTAAAATATCCGTAAATACAATAAAAGCCAATTTAGTTTTTGTATAAGCAAAATTACAAAGTGTTTAGTGTTTGGATAATATTAAAGTTAATCAAAAAATTACAAAGATGAAAGATTTTGATCTGTTATCTGTGATGAATTGAAATTATTTTTATAAATTAATTTTTAATATAAAAGTATGTATTTTTGAGCAAAACTAACTTTTACTATTATGTGTTAATACAGGTAAGAAACATTACTTTTTAAGAAGCTATTGATTGAAATCGACTGAAAACTCCTTAACTTAGTCTTATAAACAAAAACAGGCAAAAAGCTTTTCGTCCTACTTATTCGATTTGTAAGCCTAATGAATCATCTTATCAAAAATATTTTTAATAATATAATAATCTTATAACATTTTATATTTTTGCATGCTCCATTAATCTAATTTACCACATCCGAATAATATTTACAATATAATTGTATATTATAACATATTATGTTAATATGATAATTATTTATCAAACTACTACAATTTAAAATTACACCGAAATGTATACATCTTAAAGGATTATAATATTAACAATAATTTATATATAATATAATATATATTTTATATATTTATTATAAATATGAAAAGCCAACACCACTCAGTCACTGATCGCTATTTCTCAAAAACTATTAAAAGTACGAACTTAAAGTTGGGAATAGTGATTTCTCTAATATCATCTAACATTCTAGATGTGAAATAAGAATGGATTTTTCAAAACTGCATTTTTAAAGGCCGATACAATTTTGTGTTGTATGCTTAAACTTTGTCATTTTTTGGTTATCTGGAAAATATTTGATTTTGTTTAATTTGTTGATTTTAATAATCACCGTTGAAACATATGTAAATTAATATTCAAATTAAATCAATAAAAATTAATAACATCTGAATAAACAAATATTTCGCGCTTTTTTGAAAAATGTTTAGGATAGGGATTTGTGTAATTTTTCTAATCTAAAACATTAAAATATCTCCTGGTGAGGCCAAGTAATATAAGTATAATAAAAATTGAAATTTAAAAATAAATTTTTCTTTTTAATAAATATATTTTTCAACTAATGGTCGATGATTTGGTTTTTCTTTTTGCGCCTAATTCAAGACTTATTCAAAAAGTTTTCAGTGATGTTATTGTGTTCCTAATTATTAGTGCATGATCTTTAAATAAATAACTGAAATAATCAAAGGGAATTTTTGAATATAGAAAAATAATACGAAAAGGATTGAGTTTAACGTTTAATGAATACAATATGCTAATATCATTATAATAATAAGGTTACATTTTGATAAGTAATTAGTAAACAATTAGAATTAATGGTCAAATAATTTAATATGGTTATATATTTAATTTGTAACTTAACGCTGTTTCAAATGGTATTCCATTGTTAAATGTCATATTATGACATATAACTATTATTTTACGATATTAGTTTCATGTAGTCGGTAAATGTAGACCTAACCATAATGTAATACTTGTATATTTTCGATTAGACAATTTTTAACTGTATTATATTAACAAGTATTAGTACTCGTACTTAGTTATTTTATGATATCTTTCATAGTTCCGGTTGATTGCGGTATAGTAGTTATACACTTCTAATGACGTCAATTTAATTAATTATTTTTTTTTTTTATTATTTTTTTTTATTCATGACATTTTTCTAATATTTATCGAATCTTTATAAAGATAACGATGCCACCACGCACGCGTGTTCAGTAAATTATCAATCATTTTGATTTATAAGTTCTAACAATACAGTCATTGATTTTTACAGATGTTATTTAACATGAACATTTGTTGTCTGTTCAAACTCGTTACATGTATTATTTAAATATATAATCGACTTTATGGCTTATTTATAATTCATAAGTGTTTGTGCTGGGTAACGTTTTTATCACGCAGATGTGTTCGTGTTCTTATGACGTACATATGATACTTTAGAATTCGTTCCTTGTTTTTAAACCCAACGTAATGGTAAGTTAGTTTTTTGTTTCTCATTCTTAATTCATTTTATTATACATTTGAGTACACTCATAGTATTATATTAACTCTCTAAGAACCATTTTAGTATTAAGAATTATACATTTATACCGTAGATTTCGCGAAAAGTGATTACCCAAAAATGGTCTCTTTTTTTTATTAAAGACAATTATTTGAATATTATCTTTGAAGTTGACGGAATTTTATTTTGGTTTATTCTAGAATTATAGTAAATATTTTCAAAAATATTCAATAAAATATTTTTATAATATATATTATTTATTTAACTATAATAACTATATAACTTGAATAAATAGACGTTTATTAAAAAAAAAATTTAAGTATGATTTATAAAGGAAATCGATTTTATAAAATATATTAATGGTGGATTTTTGTAAACGATATCATTGAATATAGTATATTTACCTACGGATGATATAGTTTCAAATCCAAATGATCAATGTTATTTTACAGTTATCGTTTCATGTCAGCTCACCAGGCATTTAACCTGCCCGGGGATACCGGATTAAGCAGGATATTTTTTTTTTTTTTGTGAAATATTTGACGTAAATAATCAATTTAAGCTCAAATGATAAGACCATTAGTTTTGAATATATACAATTTTATTGAATGAAATCATTACTTATGTGATGTAATATTTTTTGATCAGTTAGTCCATAAAATCGTCGTTTAATAAATTACAAATTCACAAATGGAACGATAACCGATGATAGTGTATTGGGTACCAACAGAAACGGTTGCCGTACTTGAGTCACCTGCCGACCAATAGTCAAGGGTACGATCAATGATTCTAAGTATACCCGGTCGCAGCTTTCGCTGTCTCGGTTCAACGCAATTAAATAATCTATTCGTTTCAAACTTTGCTACAGACGCATTACATCTATTTTATAACGTCATTTCCTCGGAATCTGCAATGAAAATTATTATTACCACGTAAATATTTCTAAATAAAATAAAAATCAAATTGAAATATGTATGGTCTGAAAGAGTCGAACAACATTTTTTTTCTTTCTAATGCAAAAATACTCGTGTATAACGAGTACAATTTAAATTTAAGTAACACAATTATTAAACTAAAAAAGTGGTAACAAATTTTTTCACAAAGAAATGTTAAGACTATACGTCGAACATCGTTAAATTGGGATGACAAAGAAGTCACGAAATGTTTGTTTCGTCCTGCTCAGTCCTTATTGGTACGCGTAACGTTTCGATTCGATTCGGTGGATCATAGACAAACAACATGTACACAGTGCAGTAAACAGCCCCACAGAGCAATATACGCGTCACAATTTTCCACATTAATTGCAGGAAAACGGTTGAACATTTCGACGTTACTTCTGCCTGAAGTGCAATCACTTGCAGACGATTGATTTCCTTTGGATGTCCCGCATCCATTTGTAATACTCGTACACACACATGCTGGATCAATATAAGACCAGCATGCATTCAATGCGGTTGCAGGAAATTAAAATACTAGGGATGGGAATAATCGAATGATTCGATTATTATTTTTCGATTATCAAAATAATCGAATGATTTTAATAATCCAAATAATGATACCAGACATATTTACCAAAATGAAATTTATTGAATTATTCGAAAAAATTGCGTATTTTGCTCATTGCCCATTGGGTACTAAATTAAAAGTCGACTGTCCATCATCATTGTATTATTATTTATTTTATTTTTAATCATTGATATAATTCCCGGTATCGGTGATCGCCACACTAATTGGTTTAATACGTATAAATATTTGGATTGATAATGTATTTCAATTTCACGCTTATAGATAATCATTTGATCATTTAAAGTTTAAATGATCAAATTGTTTTAAAAAATCAAAAATGTTTAAATTTTAAACGACCAGCTCAAGCAGTTAAATCATGAACTATTCGATTATTTGATTATTTCGATTTCGTGTACTAATCATTCGATTCTTTTGTTTTCGACTACTAATCATTCGATTATTCCCATCACTAGAAAATACACATTGGTCCGACGTAATATAATGAAATATTGACGGTGGTGTATTATCAATAATCCTTATAAAAAAAAACAATCTCTCGGCGCCACATCGACTCCGGGATATCGCATTTCATCACTTGTGCATTTTATGAATACTAAACCTTACTTGACATTGTACATTTTTAGTGACGTACACGGGCTCCCCATTATTTTTCGTGCGGAAAATATTGTGTACCAATAATGTAATACGCACTTGGCTTTAAATTACATCCACCTACTTTTAAAACTATTTATATTTATGCACCTAACTCGAAGGTTATTGCAATTTAAAAACGAACTTTGAGAAAGAATCAACAGGTTGATCGTTCCAACAACCGTAACAACTTTTACGAACTTTTTCCGTAACGGCTGTAACATTTTGTTGGGATATATATAAATTATTATTGCGTTCTTTGTAAATGTTCAACGATAGCTATCTGTTGAAGTGTTTAACAGAATTTAAACGCGCATACTACGTAATAATTATGTAATAACGTGACGCCGAATTCGTAAAATTACTGAATTCGAGAAATCAGCAACGCCATTGCCATATTCACGAATTCGACAGATGTAAGTACATAAAACTGTTGATTTCGTGAAACGTACTACTGAATTTGCACGTTCAGAATCAGGTACTACACGAATCCGACAGAACATACATTTGTACGTAGTACATATCAAATTTCATTCTTTGTAATTCGAATGTTGTTGTTCATAAAATATTTTTTTAACATGAAATGTTTTTATGAAAAAAAAAATTATATTAAAAATCAAAAAAAAAAAAAAAACACTGTTCATTTCAATCACTGATCAGTCATGGTTATTATGAGTGATACGAAATTAGATAACTACTATAATTTATTAATATTGAATTATTAACAAAGGTCCCTTTTTAATAGTTATTAATAAGGTCACTTGGTCAAGGTGATAATTACGATTAGAAAACAATAAAAGAATTTTAAAATTTTTTATTAATTTAAAAATATCCTTTAAGACTTCTTCTGAAAATTTGCTTATTTGTGGCGAATTTCTCAATAAAATTTATTTTTATTATAATTTCAATGATAAGTTATTTTAGTGATTCTAAATTATTTAATTTTGAAACAATTTGACCAATTTAGAGTTCAATATAATTTTTAAGATTTTTGAAGTTTTTTCATTTTATTTGAACTTTTAATACTCGATATCTTAATTCAATAATGTTTAAATTGTATTAAAAATACTTCAAATTTTTCTACAAAAACTTAAAACTTATGTGCGCTTTGTAGTTATTAGTTTTGTTTTATTTTTCAGTTGTTCGTATAAGTTTCTTTAAAAATTATTTCCAATTTATTAAAAGTTCTCAATTGCTTATTCTACCCAATGGTTGATAATAAAACAATTTTTAACACAATTTATTTATTATTATTCTATTAATGAACCATAAAAAAAAATTAGATATAAAAAAAAAAACGGTGAAAAAGTTTTATAAATTTTACGGAAAGTTGAAAAATAAATATAATACAATTTAATGTTTATCGTCTATTAGATAATGGAATGCTTAATATCGAATATTAGTATTTGGGTTAACATTATTTTTAAGTAAATCAAACCATATTTTTGAAGAATTTATTTCTCGAAAAGAATTTCTCTTCCTACGCGCAGAAAGAAAAGAAACCGTATTCCATACGTTTTTATACAATAAAAAAGCACTTTTACGATAAAACGTCGAACTATGTAGTACTATATACTGTATATAAGTACACGAACTTTGGACTTTAACCAAAGCCCCATCGAATGAGTAAGATGCATTTGAACTATGGTTATACAGAAGAATCTAAAAAATATCATGGACTGAGAAAATTACCAATATTGTGGTATTGCAAAGAACGGTAAAGGGAAAGGAATTAGTTGTAACAATTAAACGCAGGAAACTCCAATACTTAGGACATATTATACGGAACAAGTTCTCCAACGTATCCGATAAAGATAAATAGATAGTAAAAGATAGCTTGAAAGAAGAAGAACATAGTGTCTAGTCAATCTCAGAACGTGGTTTGACAAAAATTTGGTAGAAATATTCCGAAGTACCACTAATGAAACTCGTATATCGACGATGATCGCCAACATCTGAAACGGATCGACACATTAAAAAGAAGTACACGAAAATACGAGATCTGAAGTGTGTTACATGTTTATAAATTACTTTTTTATATACATATCATCATTATGTTTTTGAAATATATTGGACAAGCGTGTTATCTGATTATCTCGAGGCACACAAATGAATAAAAAATAAATATAATAGGGTGGTATTGGTATTCATCGATAGTTTTTCCGTAACATAATACATATAGTGTACGCCCGTTTGTTATGCTGAAATTCCGACACTATGCAAACTATTCAAACTCTGATTTATGGAAAATGTAAGTATATACTATAAGACTGTATTTTCCAATACACAGATTTGTTAGTACATCTCCATGAGTATCTTGTGGCATTATACACTTTTATAAAATAAATGGGATCATCTTTTCTTTTTTTTTTATATTTTTTTTTACTAATTCTTTGTTATTATTATTATTTTTTTTTTCATTTTATTTCTATGGATTTTTAATGTAACGTAATTTTGACTAATTATTTCGAAAGTATTCACATTTAAAATTGCGCATGAAAAGTGAAAAGTAATTAAAATATTGATTGTTTTCTTTGATCGTTTTATTCAAATTAAACGCAAACTAAATGTAGTAGGTAAATTGATGCTTATTTTTATAGGTGGTATGAAAGTATGTGCATAAATAAAAATAATATCGGTGAAGATAAGATCGGTCTGAGGTCAGTTTGATCGTCTTGTCATTTCCCTACGCCAAAAGTATCAATATCCAAATTATTTTACAATTTTCGTAAGCAATTTTAATTTTGAATAATTTGAATGTTCCCGAAAGTACTAGTCTAAATTTGTCTATGTTACATCAACAATTTCATATGTAAAATAGAAAATTGTAATTATATTTTTTTAAATTTTTTTTTTTTTTATTGATAATCAACAATTCCAGATTAAAAAAGTGGTGTTCCCATTTAAAAAACAAAAGTTTATATTTCCACAAGATATTCCCTATAGGTATATATATATATGTGTGCATTGAAAAGTGTAGTCTCGTAGTACACATTCATTTTTCATAAATCTGAACATAAAGAAATGCACAGCAAAAGCACAAAAAAGCGTACTCGAATAATCATCCCGTAAGTATAGCACATACCCTCATGTGACGTAATACATCGAAGGAATATTTGGTCATCGGTTCCGTACGTTTCGTGATTTTCTTCTATTATTTTATTTTAACGCCGATCGTCGTTCGCGTAGTCGTTGGGCGCAAGACATAAAGGAAATCATTCACGTGAAAGGTTCTGCCCACCCGTGGGTCGTCAAATAACAGTGAGAAGAAATGATGTAAATCGTTTTTCACCTCGTTCAATTTTAGCCATGCAACGGCAAACCGTTCTTCAAGAACGTGTGCGATGAAGAGACGGAGTAATATGGGCGAGGGGGACTGTGGGTGATCGTAGCAGAGAACGAAAGAAAAACAGACGGGTAAAGGGATATGGTCGAGGGATGTGCGGCGGAAAAGGATATTTTCGGGAACGTGCAAATGTAACGTCCGCCTACGCGGGTTTGGAAACACTTCGCTAGCGCACACCGGTCACAGCGGCGGGACAGCAAATCGAGTTGTAGTCGTTGTCACCGCCGTAACCATGTAAATTAACGATTGAGAATCGTCGGCGACGAAGACTACAGTCGATACTGTCGTCATAGTAATGTAGATACTTATAATTTAATACATTTTTTGTTGTTGAAATCGCAAACTAATCGAATCATTTGGACTAGATGTCATTATACCATTATTATACATCTGTTTATATCGGTCTCGTTTTCTGTTAGTTGGTACTTTGATTTACAACGTATGTGTGTGTGTGTACACGGAATACGTTCAGTGTGGCGTATTATTTTTGTTTATTCTAACTTTTATCACTTGAGAAAGACCAATTTTTCTTCTTCACGTGTTACGTCCAGAAATGTGTTCACAATATGCCACAAATATTCTTTCTTGCAATCTGTATTTATATAAGATTAAAAAATATGTATAATTATTGACCGTACGTCATGCATGATTATTATATGATAATTTATAAAAATATTATTATGACTCATAACAATCTAATGTTATAGATGAATGTAATTGATATTTTTAATTAGTTAACAAGTTAGTGAGTAATGTTTCGTAAAATTGTTTTCTTATTAGAATCATTAACCAGAAGTTGCTATGATTCAACACAAACAATAATTTTTACAATTTTAACCCATGTGCTAAAGTAACTGTAAAATCGAACATTTTCAAATTTGTGATCCCGTGGAAGCGATCAAATTTTATATTATAACTTATATTATTATGGCAGTGTTTCTTAGTGATAGAGTATGAGGAACTGGTAATGGAAAATTGCCCAATTTTTCAATTCAGATAAGAATAGTTAAGTAAAAAATGGATTACATCATGTATTTCATCACTATAATAGTACCAGTTACATATAGATATTCATTGAACTTTATTGGCGAATTAATAAAGTTACGTCCTGCGCTGCTGATTGTTTGTTAAAAATCAAGGGCACGACAGGGTGCACATCCAATCAAAGTACCACAATTGATGACCTAACGTTACAGGGACGATCTGGGAGAAAAATTCAGGCCAAGAAAATGTATTACCCAGGCTACATATTAATGTTTAGCTCATTGACCGTTACTATAGTATGGAGGGGGGAGTAGAAGAGGGCTGAGCTTGTGTTTTTCCTTTCCCCAAAAACACTACAAATTTATTTAATAATTATTTATTTATCTAATTTTTTAGTTTTTATTATATGTAAGAGTATATCAATAAGTTTCAATATTTTTGTGAGACTATTGTCTGTTCATGTCATTTCAATTTCGTACGCTTAGTTATGCCTATCTCTGTGACTCAATGTATTCTCTTCAAACAACTGAAAAAAAAGTTCAATTAGCCATTAATTTTTATAAATAAGTAATACCTATTATATGATTGAATTTTATATAATAAATTATATTTTATAAACAACCCAAAAAGAATATACATATGTACATCAATTAAGTTTATATAATTAATTTTATATTTTAAATATAAATAATAAGTTAAGACATTTCAAAGACATGGTGAAAGAAACTTACTTTTTTGTGACAATAAATCAATGATTTGATTATCAATATTTATCGAAATTTCTTTTTCAACTGACATTAACATAAATGCTTCAGTGTTTTCATTAGTAAGTTTACTTCTTAACCTATTTATTATATACTTTAAAGTAGAAAAAGATCGTTCACAGGCAACTTGGGTAACAGGAAGACACAATAAATACTTATAAGCAACTGTTAAGACTTGATGAGCGTTACTATATAAATTGTATTTTATCAATACTTTTAACAACACAGTGTACAGTTTCTACAACTATTACACATAACTTGACTTAATTTCTCAGCAACCCCGGTCCCTCATTTATGTCGATGAAAGACACACAATAATAATAATGCTTAATGCTTTTGTGTATCCCAAAATACCTATATTTATCTTCTAGCGGGTGCGCCATTATAAATAATACAATCATTTTTTTATATTTGTTTATTCAACTTATACTCTATTTATATTTTATCGGCGGTCATGGATATTCTTGAAGTGCGAAAACTTCTTTTAAAAACTAACTAATTATTTAAAAAAAAAAAAAGTGATACGGCCGTCAGGCCAATGAAAAATCCCACTAAATTGGTCAGGCCACCGGGAACTTCCCGGTATCCCGGTGAGCCAGGCCGTCCCTGTAACGTTAAAACACACAGTCAGATCGTTTTGTTGTACGCGTTCGTTTATATAATTTACATTTGCTGCATGCCACATACTCGTAATTTTTTTTATGTATATTATACAATTTGTAAAATTATACTAGCAATCATGCTTACACGTTTGCATTGCCACCAACACGTGCCCAATGTCGATTGAGATTATAATAATAGTTTTTTTTTTGTAATGATATGTAACGAGTTTGCCTGCGTTTCATATATTACGTCATAGCGTAAAAAAAATTTAAACAAAATCGACGCAACAAACTCTGGTGTGTATTACAATAATAATAATAATAATAATAATAATAATAATAATGTATACATCAATAATGAGTGTGACAAACGCAATGCAGTATAATATGTTATTTTCATCAACGCATATGTGTATGTGTGTGTGCGCGTGCGCGCGATATTGTCATGTATAGTATGTATTTTATATGTTATGTGCAATCGTTTTCTTAAATCGAAAAAATGTAGTATAAGAGGGCGTAACAAGAGTGAACTAAAAATGAGAATTTCTGAAGACGTATAATGACTTAAACGTTTAGAAAAATCTGGTAGAGGTTTTGTTGAAATTTTTTTTAAATAAAATAATGATTCTACGATTCTCCCAATTTCAGATTTTGTTAATAAAAATACAAAAACACGAAAGACATACGCATATTCACGTGTACCTATATATTGTATATTTTAATAAACCAATAACAGAAGCTTATAAAACTGTATTGCGCGTGGATGACACAGAGACGATGTTCAAAATTGAATAATATACGAATACTATATAACTTCGTCTGCGTGTCTGCGTGTATCCGCATGAATTGCAATTACAATACACTGTAAATCATGAATTGTTTAAAAATATTTTTCGCCACTTATAAGTGGAATAATAACATTTAATACAATTAAGTATGGTTATTTTTTACATTATTCATGATATATTTACAAAGAAAATTAATATTTCATAATATAGCAAAACGTAATTTTGAATATTGTGTATTGAATTAAATTAATTTTACAACCATTTTAATGATTAAATATTTAAAATCAAAGTTTAAAACGAATAATTGTTTAACATAAAATTCTAATTTTTTGAGTAAATTAATGTGTTTTTATAATAATTGTGTTTGTGGAAATTGAAGTGATAACTACACATATATTTTACCGAATAATGAATTTATTATTGTTTTTTATTTGATATATTTAAATCAGCGGTTCCCAAACTTTTTTTTTCTTTGTTGCCTTTTTTAGAAACCAATTTAGCCACGGTGCCCTGGCTGTGAATATCATTAAATACAGAAACAAAAAAAGATCTATTGATAACCGATTTTATTAATTTTAATAAAATTTAACTTAGTTATAAATTAATGCATTTTTAAACTTAAAAATTAGATAAATAAAAATGATTGTTATAATGATTATAATTAATGTATTAAAATATTATAAGGTTAAAATGAGAATAACCGATTATACAATAGAAAATATTACATTATTTTTTATAAAGTTTTTACAAAAATAATAAGGAAAAACAATTTTATACATTTTAAACTATTTGTTATGAAACGTAGACGGCGGTGCCCTTAGAAAGTGGTCGTGGTGCCCCTAGGGCACCGCGGTGCATAATTTGGAACCGCTGATTTAAATTATTTCATATAGTAAAATATATTTTTAATTTAATAATCGAAAGCAAAATAACTTTCTGAAAATATCAATGATGCATACAAATTAAATACCGAGCCAGTATCTATAATTGTTTATTAAGTACAAGTACCAATGGGTTTTGAGATTCAATGAACTAAGTGAAATAGCGGTGAATAATCTACGCAATGTCGGAGGACTACTTCACCTTATAAATAAACAAATAGCAATGTGAATTATTAGAGATTATTAATATTGCTAATTAATAAAATGAAAAATACTAGTAATATTTTATAATTTTTATGGAAAAAAACAAATATTTAGAATTGAATACCTTAATTCGAAAAGCAAGTTCTATATAAATAGTGCATATTTATTTCTTGAACTCATAAATTATTATGTAATAATTCTATTCAACTAAAAGTATTTTTGAAAATTGAAACAATAATTTGTATACTTTAATTCTTTATTGATCTTAATTGAAATTATTAATTTAGTTAATTTGAATAAGTTGAGTTAATTAATCTAACATTTAAATAAATTTAATGTATCGAATAACTCTTTCATTGTAAATGATTTTAGTTTTTTGTGAATATTGTAAGAGTATGCAGCACAGACAGGTACTATTGATTAGTAGAACAATAAACTTTCGTTTTGGTTTATTTACTGTGTACATATAAAACTAAAGAAAAAATTAGATTAGTTAGTAAATTTCTTTATGCACTTTATATTAAAATATTTCAACACTTGAACTGAAAGCATTTCATTTCACAATATTAACATTTTTCCCTAGATGAAATGTACACATAAATACAATTATTTAATGCGGTATGTTTGGCATTATTATTACTATTTAGAAACACATTTATTATAAATAAATAACATAAGTATATGAAATAGATAATTTTTTCTGGAAAATTTAATTCACGGTTGTGTTCAAAATTGAATTAGATATTTTACATAGGTTCAGTTTTCTTGTCGGATTATTTATATGATTATGTTTGATTGAAATGATGGTCAAATATTAGGTCTTAATTTAACACATCACTATTTGTATATGTTAGATATACATATTTTTCATCATTATATTCAGTATAATTTGTCTACAATTTAAGATATTTAGGACCTTTTTGTTTTTACAATTTTTTAATTCGTTTTAATCGCATATTGAAGTGAGAATTTGCGTGGTCGTGTGTGTGTATGTGTGTCAAATGAATTTTTAAAAATTCATGTTTTTTTAACTTAGAATTAATGTTATGGATGATAAATTAATAATTTTAAGAAAATAATGAAACCATTGTAAATAAAAACTATTAGTGTTGTATTTTAATAGTATGAACTATTATTGTACAATTTATTTGTCCGGCACTTCAATGCAATATAGAGTTAAACCATAATATTTTTATGATCAACGCGGTACATGTGTGTATCCGGTTGTTAATATGTTTTGCACATTTATTGATGTACTGCGTATATTACACTTTTTTTTTTTTTAATTAATATTTAATAAATTATTATTTAAATAGTCAGTTCAAAGTCATTGCTGCAGAATATACGTAGTAAATAGCACAATTTTAACGATGCAGCAATATGTATTTCGTCATATTAGAATTTTGTTATTATATTGATGCGATTAAACCAAAAACGTAAACCAAGACAACTTGGCAACAGAACCTAAACGAACGAATTACGTCAATCCCAGAGTCATATGTTATTTGTATGAGTAATACTAGTTACACAAAGCGTTTTCTTACGAAAATCGTAATCATACTCTCTAATATATCGGATGACCCTTTTCTTGCTAGTTAGACTTAATTTAATAATATTTTCACTATTTGAAATTTCTCAACTTCAATATATTAAATACGTGTGTGTTTAAAATTAATGTTTTGTCATTTTTTTTTATTTTTTTAGTTTAATTTACATGTAATTTTGTAATTTTTAATATATTTCTTAACCCTATAAATATATTGAATCTCTTAACATTTCAAATGTAGTCCTTTGAAAATAATTAAAAATAATTCTAATAAATAATTCTGTTGTTCACATAAGACGTTTTTATTATTTGTCACATTTGACTAAAATAACATAATTAACAATTTCTTGACGACTAAATGTTTTACAAATTTTGAGAATTTTCAATCTAAGTTGTGACATCTGAAATCTGATACTGCAGTTTGCACATAGCGGGTACCAGTAGCGACAGATGTATTGCAAAATCTATAAATAATCATATGCGTCCATAATAATCTCAAAGATTTATGATATCGGTGAACGAATTATATTCCGAACTGTAAACACTCATCGAAATAATGTACGAAAATGTCATTAACGTGGGTTAAATGAATCACCCGGTACGAAGACAAAAAAAAACACCTGATACTACTTAATCAAACACAAACGTTCATTTTGTTTTCAAATAATATTATATTATACTGTGCCAATAACATTTGCATAGTATAAATGCATTTTGAGGTGTACAGTTTTGTACTTTGGATTAAATTTACGCTAGTGTATTTCTCTCGCGATCAGATCTATTCGCAATCGTCGCGATCATTACAATTGTTTTTTTATTCGCTGTGGATGGTTCGTCGTTATAGTGCCGGATGTGAGGGAAAGGTCGAAATGCGCTTATTTTAATCGAACTGCACTCGGTTCGAAAACTGGTTATTGGTCGAACTAAAATCTAGAAAAATGTAAGAAAAAAAAATTCAATTTATAAGTACCAATAATAACTATAATATCTTTCGAATGAGAAAAAACAAATGATATTGTATTCTCGACGATACATCGTTTGATCCAGTATTATAATATGTTGAAAAATATTTTTAGTATTTTTTTGTTGGAATTCGACGTAGTTTCCATTCGCTACGTCTCAGAAATATTACATTAAGTCATAACCTTGATATTACTGTGTGGGTGTGAGCTAGTGTTTTGTTTGAAATCCTAAATTCACGTTTCAGGAGATAACCATTCATTTTTAATGAGTGATCAAATTTCATAAGATTGGTTCGTGGATAAATATAACATACATCATATTTACGTACGATCATTTTTTTATTATAATTCTTATCTCGTCGAAGAGTATAACAATGTTATCTTTTGCGTATCGAACTTTGCTAACCCGAGTGCAGTTCGGCCATTTTCTATTTGTTCGAGCCGAGTACAGTTGGACCGCATTAATTCAAAAATAAGAAGTGCGATTCGACTGTTTCCGGGTATATTATACATCATATACTTCGCGTGTTTTTGCGTATACGGATACGCTATAGTCTCGTAGTCACGACATTAAGTTTGCGCAAACGAAATATAACAGTGGTTAATAACCTGGGAGGGGGAACATGATCCCCTAGTGAGGGGTGGACAAATTTAAAAACCATAAGACATGAAAACGTTTTTCCGATTGTTAATATTTTATCGGGCATTGTTGAGTGAATCCGTTTTCTTCTATTTACGCGCACTAACATTTATTTATGCGCGCCGTAACACTCTGTACATCGCATAATATTTTTCTCCTCTACAAACAGATTCATTTAAAATCCATTGAAATTACGATTATCCAATGATTAGTACAATTATTTCACTTCAATATTTAAAAAGCAGCGCACATGCGGTGTTGGGTGTACCGGTTACAGAGCCACCGACGTATCGTTTGTTTATACGTTTGTTTCTTTTTGTCTGTCGCAGGAATTACTGAACCCTTCTGGGAAGAAATGCTCTCGCGGTCGGCGGACGCCACCGCCGCCGCCGTCTCTGCTGCCACTGTCGATTTCGCCTCCGCCACTACCGCCGCGGCCGTCGAGTCGTCCATCACTACCACCGTCGTCGCTCTCGTCGGATGAACCGGATCACTGCGGTCGCAACGAAGACGACGACGACGACGCGATGAGCTGTGCGGTTGCCGTGGACGACCTGCGAACGGACCCGTCGGTGCGCAAGTGCAGCACGAGCAGCACGAGTAGCGCGGGCAGCAGCGGCACGACGACGTCGGACGAGGATCACGACGCGGCCGCCGTGGCCGTAGACGCCTCGCCGCCGGTAGCCACCGGCAATGGCCGTGACCGTGCGGCGGCGGCGGCGATCAAGGGACCCGACTCAGAGATCCACACGGACCGAGACGAGTGTTCGTCGGACGAAAGCAACGGGCCGGACTCGCCGACCGGGCTGAAGGCGGTCGGTTCCGTATACGATTTCCGGCTGGACGGGGCCGACAGCCCGCCGTCATCGTCGTCCTGCGTCAGTAACCCTTTCGCAGCGGTCGTGGGACCCGACGCCGCGGACCTGACCAAGGTGGCGCGCAAGCAGTTGCGCATGATCAGGGAGGTGGACGTGGCCGTATGCCACCTGAACCACACTAACACGATCATCAGTAAAATACTCAGCTCCAAGTACCTGCGACGGTGGGAGAACCATCAAATCCGTTTGCAGGACGATTGCATCACTTCGAACACGGTAAGCGCAAACGACCGTAGACTGTTAACTCCTTCTCCACGTATCCGTCCCGGAGCCGATCCTTTAATTTTTCCGATCGGGCGAAACGGGCTCCCGCGTATACGGATGCCTCGGTCTCGTTTGCGCAGCGATCGGGTGCTCAGTCATTGCAATAGCGCTCCCTGGCGCTCAGGTGCCTAGTCCCATGGGTAAGACGCGCTGCCAAGGTATCGAATTAATAAACAGAACAATATGTGTTCATTCGACCTCAATATTTCCCTCTCGCTGCTTGTACCATGCGTGCGCAGCGATAACCTATTTAATAATCTATTTAAAATCTATATAGGATGTGACCTCCACGAGCTGCTCGGCGAGGTCTTGAATGTTCTAGGGCGCTATTTGGTTCCTTAAAAGTTATTCCTTGTATATACAAATGTCCTATTAGTTTTATGATATGTCTCATTATAACCATTTTTTCTCCTATATATTTTTAACACTTGCTCGTTTGATTTTCTTTCATCCCATGACGTTTCGTTCGTTTTCCTCCTTATCCAAATTTCTATAATCATATTATTACCTATAATTTTGGATTTAGTACATTTTTCTGCGTTCGGTGTTTTTTGCTTAACCATCGAATGGCTACAATATTAATACGTGGCTAACAATATGGACATTAAAATGATAGGAACCAGGATTTTATTTTTATCTCGTGAGTGTTTCGACCACAACGCGTAATACACATAGTATTACATTATGCCGTCGTAACATACTATTTTGGGAAATCGTTTAGAACTTCGGTATCGCATAGCAAAATAATTATCTTCCCCTTAACACGCCTGAACGATTGCAGCGGCAACGTATCGAATACGTACCTGTAATTAGGCGTACGTGCGTGAATATTACGTGCGTGATTATAATAATTAATAACAATGCGCAATACCATAAGTAAAACACGATCGAAATCGTGAACAGGGAGAAAAACGTACATCTCAATGGGGCGTACGTTATTTTTAGTTTCGCTGACATTTTTTTCGTTAGGTTATATGAAATTCGACCGAAAAAAAACGTCAGATATAAATTCGTTTGACGAACAATGTCGTTGTGTACGTACAACGCATATCTACATATCTTTCGTTTACACACTTGTAGTTCTATCTCATACATACCTAATGTTTTTCCGGCTACGCCGTTCGAAAAATTTTGCAACGCACATTTTGTCACGACGTTCGACATCATTAGGGCGATCGAAAAAACAACTGTTATTGCAGTATTTATATCATGCACACGAGATAGCGTTTTTCGCGACGTGATCAAATCTAATATGTGGTCGTTTCTTCCGAAAGTCATTTCCAGTACAATATTTTTATAAAATGTTATGTAATGCAACTATGAACGCAAGGCTGCACACGAACGACTCATAAAGTTAAGTTAATTAACGAAGTGCTTTTTTTTTTTTCTGATGAACTTTTAAATTAACGAGTACATTTTTTTTCACGGCGTGCATCCACTAATCAGTTAATTACACAATCAATTAACTGGATGCGACTACAATTGTATACTTCTATTTATAGTCACCCCCAAATAATTGTTAATAAATTTAAATCAAGAGGATAAAAATGATAATTTTTTGTATAAATTATTGTTTTCAATAAAAATAATCGGAACTGTAATTGTGAAAGCACTGTTATTATTGAATGCACTGTTCTTGGATTTCATAAGAATCAAAATTATGAACATTCATATAGTTTTATATAAATACAATTAAATTTAGTGATAAAAAAAATTCCTGAGTTTAGTTACTTTATTTTTATTTAACTTGTAATTTTTACGGTCTAGTACAATAGAGAAGTAACTTTAAACTTAAAACTTTACTTAAATTTGAATAAACTTAACGAATTAACAGAATTAGTTAATATGCGGTTAATATGCCTCACTTTGCATATATCCTCATATACTATATTTAGAATATAATTTATGGCGTCAAAAACCAATACCTAATGGCTTATGAGATTTTATCTACACAGATAAAATATCATACAAAATTATATTTGGTACTCTTACACTTTCTATGCATCTAAATATTTCAATCTTCAATCAAAAGAATATTTTATTTTTAAATATTATAGAATATAATATAAATTTAACTCATTGCAATTTGTAATCGATGTGTGTATATTGAAGTGTAGAGTAGTGGTCTTAGAATAAAAATTGTATAATGTCTTTTAAAGTTTTATGATGTGTCATTATATTTGCTGATTATAATTGAAAATAAAACATATTTGTAATTTGTACGCGCTTGTACGCAGAATGCATAAATTGATAGTTGTGATTTAATCGAAAATAACGGACATCTAATAAAGCGATTCATTTACTCCATCCAATAGGCAGTTAATGTTTTATATTACGTATTTTGAACTTAAGTACTATGGTACAATACGTTACACCTAAATACAACTTGGGTTGATTTCAAGTGCATGCTAAAAGCTCTGTTATTTGTTTATTTTTTCTTGTGAAAAAAGCCGGAGCCTTTTATTATTTTTCGCAAAGCACGTTATATTCATCAATTATTCATTTAAACGTATTATACTTTTATTGTACCGATAGCCGTTGAATCGAAATTGTTAATCGTTTGAACGTGTTTTTAAAACGATTTACTTTTAAAAACCTATGTACATTGAACGAAAATACCGTTTTATCGGATACGATTAGGAAGAACGGAGTAACGAAACCAAGTAGTTTTTAAAAATATAACATAACGCTGACTAAACAAGACGTTGTGCACCCGCGTGGGATTTGCGAACCGCGGATAAAACGGGGGAACGTGGTGCGAACGTTTGGACCGATTTCGACGGGGAATCGACGTGACGCGCGTTCGAAAACAACACGAGCACACGTTCAAAGCGATAAGCCTTTAAGAGCAATGCGCGCGTATGTTGTACGTGTGTTAGAACGTGTGTTAGACGTACCTTGTGCGTTACGTTTTTTTCTCGATCCGTACGGTGTATACACCGGGCAACAACGGCTGCGAACAATAATAATATAAACAATAAACGCCGGACCGAACTAGACGAAAGAGATGCTTCGAACGCAACACCGCGTTCCACCGGACACTGCGGTAAACGTTTTCGTACGGAGATCACACGTCGTGAAACGTTCGTCGTAGTTGCACGCCGTTGAACTTTGTCGCCCGTACAACAGCTGATTATTTTTATTTATCACGTGCGCCGGCCGTCGAGACGAGCTAATAATACACGTGGGCTGTGTTACGTGCCCGCGCCGAGCGGTGCACTACGCTCTCGGAACGTGTATCGCGGCTACCGTTGAAAGATTACCGGCAATTTATTTCTGGGTAACTTACTCCGGTAAATTACTGGTAATATTACTTTTTCGTGGTAATGTCGGGGAATGCATTTTTCAACGTACAGTTTTTTATGTAATATACTATCAGGTTAACTTACTCGAGTAAATTACCGATACATTATTTTTTATGATGATGAGATGGGGATTTCGTTTTTCGATACCGAAAATCCAAAATATACCCGATCGAATAAAAAACTAATATTAAGTATTTATTATTATTATTATTATTATTATTTTGTTATCTAAATAATAAAATACCTAAATGGCTACGCTGAACTCTAAACCAACCGACTAAGAAAATTCGTTATTCATTTCTATGCAAATATTATTTCTCCTTATACGAAAAATTTAAATATTTTCTATAGCTATTTAAAATTTAAATAGCCAATAAAGATATTTATTACATTTCATAAATGCTAATCAAAAGTACAGAACATAAGTATAAAGTACAAAAATAGTAAAACTAAATTATATAATAACAGGAAATAGAAAGTTACAAATAATAAAACATATATTTAGATTTATTTAATTAAAAAAAAAAAAAAACAACAAATTACGTCAGTCTTGAGTTTTGTTATATCACAAAATATTTTAACAATTTAATATACACCTAAAAAAAAAAAATAATAACTTCCAGTATAAAATTAATGTACAGATTATCAACAAAATAAAAATAATAAATTGCACTTATTACTTATTTTAGAATATAACAAAATATGTAATAACATTAGATGTAGCGTTTAATATATTTATAAAAAACATTACATTGAATACACAGAACGTCTATTGACAGTACATTTTATAAATTCTTCCCATATTTCGGAATGATCGTGACTTATTTTACCAGTAGAAAAGTAAAGTTACTAAAGTTCTCCTCAGGTCTCAGACGATTAAATGAATAAAGGCTATCACGATCTATCGAGTTTTAAAATTTATAATTTATAATCATAAAGCTATAACCGTGGCTATAGCTTAATGAATTATAATTTAAAATATATTTTAAATATATTTATATTTTTCTTTATCAGTTATCAGTGTTATTACTAATCACTTACCACAGGCCACAGGCCACACTCACTATCACCAATTTTCATTTACCAAACCCAAACCTCCAAAGAATCTAACCAGTAACCACTAACCTTAAAACCTGTAGGCTGTAACCATATGAAATATGAATTATGAAAAAAACAATTAATTATTCGTAAAGTGGTAAAGTAATTTATATTTATTACTTTACCGATAAATTACTTACTTTAAAATACTTTACCAAAGTAATATTAATGACTTACATCACTAATTTCAACGGAACGCGTCTGGCCACGGTTCGGGAAAAACGTACGACGAATAAATGTGTAAAACTAGGTAATTTCTGTTGTGTCTGCGATGAAGAACACCGACATGGCTGTGCCAAGCATTTTCCGTTTAAGCATTTCTTGCACACCGAACAAATACAATACGATCGTAACCGATTGCTCGATGGTTCTATTATTGCCATTGTGTTAATGATTGTTTTTGATTTTATTCAAATTATTTTGTGTTATTATTTTATTCGGTGTTACGATTTATTTTCAAAAAAGAAATTTTTTATGGAATAATGAGGTCGGAAACAATATAATGTGCAAATTACATTATGTTGTCCTAAGTGTTTTTTTTTTTTTTATTATTATTATTATTATATTTCATAAAAACTAAAAAAACTAAAAAAATATTTCATATTTTAGATTTCATAAAAACGATAGAACGTTGTGAGAGAATCATTTCTATGAATTGGAATGATTAAACTCTTATAAATAAACACTACTTTCTTGTTACCATACGAGAAAGGTGAGAGGGTTTTATGGTTAAAACGTTATGCAGATAAATATAATCAAAATAACTGTTTTATTATGTCATCAAAAACTGTTTGTTTCATTGTACATTAATGGACTTTATGGAATTGATTTTTTTACCATTATTTGATTTTCAGCCGACTGGATTTCTTAACAAGACCATTGGATACGAAGCCATAAAAAATCTATACCCGGTAAAAAGATGGGATTCAAATTTTAAATACTGTCTTCGTGTAGTCGTCACCAATGGTTCATATTTGTTACAGGTGAATATTACTAGTTCATATTTTTAAAAACATTAAATTATTTAGTTGTAATATGTTAATTGAGTTACCTGATTTTATTCTATTTTTTTTTTTTTTTTTTTGATATACATGTGTGCAATTTAAATGCATACTTAAAACGCCGTAAATAACGTTTTAAATTATGTTTACAGACGACCAATCAGTATTTAAGAGATCAAATTCGTTATTCAATCTTATGGAAGGTTTGTCAAAAGCTTATTTCTAATGTTAACTTCTTATCTCTAAAGTTCTTTTTTTTTATTTTTTACCGCAGAAAAACGTTCACGAGACCCAAACACTTTTGAAGAGTCAATCCGATCCAGACGATATGTTAAAAGAGTTGCAGGTAAACTTTTGTTATATTTATACTATACCACTGTACAATTAATTTTTGCCGACTCAAAATAAAACCTGAAGTTATTCTAAACGCATGTATTTCTAATAGAATATAGTCGATTTTGCCAAAAACATTCCACTGGTTGATGATGAAATATTTCACATGCCAACATTCATCGCGAGTACGCTTATGACAAGAGTACGTTCAAGCTTTAATATTTATAATAATATATGTATAACAGAATAAAAATAATTGTATATCTTTGGGTTACGAGTAATTTTCGATGGGCTATTTCGATGTTTAGGACCAGGAAAAGTACTGTAAACAATCATGGGAAAAGGCACTAATTGGTACGTTACGCCCGCTGATTGAAGACTGTCCCCCGTCCGCCGAAATGTGTTCGTTTTTATCGCATCATTGCAAAGACCAAAGTAGCCTACCTATCATTAAAGATTCCCTAGTTTACACCATTACAAGAATACTGAAACATAATTTTGTAAGTATGCAAAAGTAAATACAACAAAAAACGTAAATCTGTCAATGTTTGTCGTCCGTTTATTCGTATTGACCGTTTTGCATTTCAAAAATAGGACTTTGCGAGAACGCTGACGGCTCGCACTTTAGTACAAGATTATATTAAGGCTCTTTACATCCAGGATCAAAGTGGTGAATCAATTAGATACTTCCTGTCGAGGTAATCATAACAGCGTCATTGTAAACTGCGTATGCTCGTTTTTGCGTGAACGTGAACGATATGTTCCAACCGAACTCATGCGTATACTTTTGTATGTTTTTAGAGTGCACAGTGCCAGCGCTGTATGTCCTCATAACAGGGTGCTGCCGAACATGGTGTCCACCTGTATCACCGCTATATACTCTGCTTCAGAAGAGTTGCCGGCAAATTGTTCGGAAACCGAATTCGATTGCTATTACACCAATCACCTGAGATGCTACATTGTTGTTCTTCAAAACATGTAATATACTCACACACACACATATATTCGATTATAAACTCATCTCCTACCCCCAATTCATCCTCGATCTATAGTCATAAAGGTATGCACTTTGATTTAAAAACTTAAACATTTGTCAACAGATCAGAATACAGCGACTGGCTGTACGGACTTGCTCAACTGTTGCGTCCGTTGCCATTTCCCGCATTGCTGTTAATTCGTTCAATTTTTATGGAGTACGTATTTTTTATTGCATTCATGTTAACGCAAATTTAAAAATTGCGCCGCATTATTATTGCAGCAGTAAACACTGCTACGAGATCCAACATTATTAATTTTAATAACTAATACGCATAGTTCATTATTTTTAAAATGCTATTAGTTACAAGTCTTTGACAAATTAATTAACTATTTAAATATTCACAATTTAATATTGTTATAAGAACTATAAAAGTGGATAATACAACAAAAGCAAATAATATATAACGAATAATTACATTATTATTATATCTTGCCAGGATATAAGTACAATTTATTTGTATACTCATTTGTTTGACATTTTTTAAATATGTACATGAATATATTTTGTAATAATATATAACCAAACAGTCAATATAAAATAATATATGCCACTTATTTTAATAGAACGTAATTTATGCCCTACATTCTTTACTCGTATTAGTTACTAATACAATTTAAACGTGACATTTCTTTTATGACAGAAAATAATATTCCAAAAAGGTTTTGACAACCATTCTGATTTTGACACTATCCGAATAATACTTCACCCAGGACCCATGAGAACTGTTTGGTTTCTATTGTACGGTCACTATTATTATTGTTTCACATTAAAATATAGAATGGTTTATGAAAACGCAAATTTGTGCTACTTCAATACCAATTAACTATTGTTCTTTTTTTGTTTACTAGGGACATGTCCTCTGTGATATTAAAAATAGGACTGCACGAAGATTGCGAAATTCATAAGCAGGTGTTAGCTGTCCGCGAGACAAAAGACGGCTGGTTCGATTTATGTTCGCCAATAGGAGCCGTGTTCTGTGGAAGTTCACTTGTGTGGACTCAACTGGTATTTTTTTATATCAAACAGTCACATTATGATCTTACAAATAATAAATTTACTTATATATGTTACTTATATTTTCTTAACTCTGCAACATTATAAATTCCTCTTTGAATCAATGTTAAACATTTTTTTTAAATCTGACAAATATAAAATATAAATACCTGTTTATAATTTAACCTATATTACAAAAAATATACCCATAATTTAAATAAATTAAATTTAAAAAAATATAAATGGTTTTTATAAATATAGTTAATATTAAAATTATTATGCATACGAAAAGATTAAAATAGACGATTGTAATCCGAAAATGTTCAAATACATATAATAATTATATAACCTATTCAGTGCTGTAGTCATAAAAAAAACAAATGGGATATAAGTAATATATATATATATATATATATATATATATAAATATATTATATAAGTTTTAACCAATCATCATATTATTATATCCAGTCTATTGATTATTATTATTATTATAGGTATATAATAATTTAGTCCATAGATAATAAATTATTATTATTGTCAATCGCCGTTCGTAATCTTTATTTATTTAAAGTTTAGATATTAATAGCATCAGATAATGATTTAAAACAAAACGACTACTGATTATTTGGGGAAGGGCGCAAATTTGTTAATTCTTACAGGGTGCCAATGACTCTACTGCCGGTATTATTAATACTATTAAATTTATAACTATAACTATTAATAAAAAAATTGAAAAATATTCATTAAGTGTTACCATTAGCTGAACGATTTAGCCATGACTAAACATGAATTTTTAGTTTGAACACTTCAATAGGTGAGCCGTTAGATTTAATAAAAAATTTAATTTAATATATTTGAAATTAAAAATGATACTCTCAGATTTGTAAAAATATTATTCATGAGACTAAATCCCCTTTCGCATTCAACTATTGAACATGGCAATGATGCGATTGTATTTAAAATAGGTTTAAAGTTTTTTGGTATCAATTCATTATCTTCAATAAAGGTTTTTAAATCTTTAGCTTTTTCAATTTCATCAACATAAAAACGACTTCAAATTTTTTGATGTTCAGATTCTCTATACCGATTACTTCCCGTTCCACTACTTTTTAATTTACCTAGATCCAGTAGGTACTGAAATATCACATAGCAATTGATAGTTTTCATCACCTAAACTTAAACTTAATCTTATCATCATTCTATCAAATATACTTTGAATGAATTTATTTTGGTAATGGGAATAATTTTTTTTCTCGGAATAAGTTGAACGTCATTAAATAATAGTTTTTATTTAGCATTTATCACTATTTTTTGTATATTCTTCTGGTTCTTATTTGAAACTCAATTATTCTAATTGTTCTTTTTATTAATTGTTCAGCTTTTAGTAGCGTGATTGTTCAAGAATGTAAATCATTTGATGAAAATGAGAGTTATTGAAGTACATCAAACATAAGACCTAGGTCTAAAACGAATTCTGGAATTTCAAATTCTTTTTTCAATCCAATAAATACCGAAATTTTATTTTTATCATTACTTGTATCATCACAATAACTTTTTAAATAAGAATGGAGGGCAGAAAATGATATCCAAACTGCTTTTACTATCTTTAGACTACTGAATATCTATCAAGTACTAAATACATGTCATATTTTAATAAACTGCTAATTCAAATCTTGACAAAAATTTGGAAAGTACAAAAATATTTTGGTGATAAACTGTACAAACTATATAACTTATCATTAAAGATTTTAGAATGGTCGATTCCTCGAAAGTCTTTTACTGTATCGAATATTGATAGTTCAAGTCTATGATTAATGCAATTCCAAGCAAAACGTTTTGGATACTTTTGACGTAATCAAATTTCAACATCTGCATTTTTACCAATCATAACACTAGCTTCATTTGTAGCTATAGCCACCCTATTTTTTGGAAATATTCTCCATGTAATCCATTTTATTTTAATACGTTCAGAAGTTGTTACTACTATTAACTGTTATTTAACTACTATAAATAAAATAAGATATTTATTGTATTTAAAAACCTTAATCGTTAAGTTATATTTATAATTGTTTGATTTAGCTTAAGACGTTAATGGCTTGCGATCGTTGCAAAAAAAAGAAATTGTTGAAAAACTTGAAGGCCAAGCATTTGGGAACTTGCGTCTCGGAGGCGTTAAAAAGCAACAAAATTGTGATGGATGTTTTGTGTTTAATGCTCGAGTGGATGGTTGTGGAAGACTTACATCAAAGAAATCAAATTGTTGATACACTCAAGTCCACCGAATTTGGGAGAAAAGTCTACGATGATTTTATGTCAAGACAAAATCAACTACTGGAATTGGTAAGATAAAAATAGAAGTTATGTTTTTTAATGGTGTTTATACTGATAGGTATGAGTACGTATAAGTGTTTTGTGTATTTATTATCTGATAAAATATCCAAAATCGACAAATCGTTTAAATACGTACATAGTAATATTTGTCATTCAAGTAACATAGTGGCGCTCTTTACGTATAATTTTCCGGTGATACAGAAAATAACTCATATAATTTTAAAATTATAATAAAAAGAACTTATACTTGTATCAAATTGTTAAACTGATAGATGGTATTATATTTTGTAATATAACATCAATGTATATTATATAAATAACTTAAAAGGTTGTTTAGAACGTTTCTTATTAACAGATCATGTAATAAAAATATTTCTAGAACCGAAAAGGTGGACCGCAGAATCTGTCATTACCAGCTCGTGGTACTGACTTGGACCTCAATTCCATGTTTGATTGCGGTCCTTTCGGTAATTTAGAGTCCGTCGATTTGGCTTTTACAAATGTCACAGATACTTGTGCCAATACTTTGATCAAGTTACCATCTTTAAAAGTTCTTAACCTGTGGGGCACTCAGGTACGTGACCGTGTAAATGTTTTGAAACCCGTTGCAGCAGTTTTGTACGTAATTTTAAAATGATTTCAGTTTGGTGATTCTGGGCTATTAATCATATCGGATCATTTAACCAACTTACAAGTGTTGAATCTGTGCGAGACGAAAGTCACCGACAGAGGAATCGTATCGCTCATAAGTAATATACGTGCGAGTGTTTTTAATTTTTAAAACCTATGATTTCATGAACTTGGTTTTAGGTCTTATAAATTTGAAAAAACTTAATTTAAATAGCACCAAAGCAACAGTCCGCTCTGTAGATGTATTGAAGAAAAAACTACCAGGTCTGCACGAAGTAGATGTCAGATACTCTTTCGCCTGGTAAAAAGTATTTTTTTGTTATGTTATTATAATGTGTTCAACATAAAATGGTTATTATATTAATTTTTATTTTTGTTGACAATCTGCCTGAAAAACACATTTATCTAAGTATTCATTTTACGTGCAACTATAATAATAATAACAATAACGATTTAATATTATATAATATATAACTGTTTTACTCTTCGAGTATAAAAAGACTGTGGCCCCGTTTTTTTTATACATACTTTTTACCTTTATTTATAATATATTACCGAATAAATGTTTAAGGTAAAAAATAATTGTTAATTGACATTATTCAATGTTTTGTTGATAATATAAGTAAATATTAATGCTTAAGTGACACCGGGACACTGCATATAAGACTATGCCACAATGTTATATTATCTATAGTCGTGCCTTTTTCTTTAAAAAGCTAATTATATAGAGTATATGTATTACTCGTACTTAATTTTACTTATAGAAACGCTCAAAATTTTAAATTTCCATTACGATTTTATTATATTCATAGATAGGCGAATACGTCATATTTGTTTATAATTTTTTTTATTCAACTTTTTTATCGTAAAACATTCGTATAAATGTGTAACAACGAATTTCGACGAACAAAACTCTTTCACGGCGGATTGTTTGAATTTTGATTCTGGTTTTACCTACCATAAATTATAACTATATGAAAACTAATATACACGGAACAATAATTTAAGTGTATGTTAAAAAAAACATGAAATCTACACAAAAAAGGGTACGAACTGTGAGGGTATAAAGAATAATATAAAGAAAACACCAGGTAAATGATTAATACCTGTGTCATAAAATGTAGGTAGGCATAATATTATCACAGTAATAATATAATCATTATTTATTATTAATATTTTTATTATTTATTATTATTATTATTATTGTTATTACTACTATTATTATTATTATTACCATAATTATGATTATTATTATTATTATTACTATTCTTATTTTTATTGTTATTAATTTTATTATTAATACTTTAACTATTGTCTATTATTTTTATTATTATTTTTATTATTATTATTGTATACCATACATTAAAGCGTAAAATATTTTACACATAATTCATAGAACACGTACACTTATGTCGAAATAAATTAAAAAAACTTGTAAGATCTATGACTACCTCCAAGTGCTAAACTAATTAGTACATATCGCTATATTGTTTTTCTTCTTAAATGGGGTTTTTTTTATCACCCATGACGTATAGAATATAAGTGTAAACATTGAAATTCAATCTAAATATATCTAATATAAATAAAAAAAACATCTAAAAGATTTTGAAAATTGTTTGTTTATTTTAAATTAAAGCGTTATCTGTTTTCTGTATCATTAAAAAAAAAAAAAAAAAAAAAAAAAAAATTATAAAAAAATATTTTTACAGTAAAATGAAAATCAATCAAATTGTTTTGATTGAATATTATGTTTTGGCATCGTCATACGGATCTATTCTTTAGAGTTACGTACATAAAAGAATTTATACAATTTTTTTTTTTTTGGTAAAGATTAAATGGTGAATAATAATTACTTAAATACTGGATAATTTGTTCAAGAAGATACCACTATTACTGAATCAACTTTTAAAAGATTCCTTTCAATTATTTTTCTATTGATCACATTGTGTTAAATGACACCATTTATTTTTTTGATAAACTTTACGTTACATTTTATTTATATTTGTATATTCTGTGTGTGTCAATATATTTATCCAATTAAAAACAAATTTAACGACATTTTGATAATCAGGAAAAGTCTAGAAAAATCTTGATAATTAATTTTATCTCATTATTTTTGAGATAGAAATATTTTGAATGTGTGCGGTAAGAATAGATGCACATATTATTATGTCACCAAATATGATTTGACGATCCTTAGTTTATTTGTTTAATGAAATCAAATCATTTTACGGTTATTCAACTATTTTTTGATATTTTACATTTCTAGATTTTTCATAATGTTTCAATGATTTTGATGCATTATATATATATTTTACAATTTCGTAATTGGGTTGATTAAACCTTTACAGAAATTAAATAATTTCATGTATCCATAGCTTTTGGATTCTTTATTTTATCAATAATTTGAAGAACTTTTGAGATGCCTAAAAAATCACTTCCCAAAAATACTAACTAAAGTACCAATACAATTTACTATTATATACTATTCCTACTGATCGTAGCAAACTTTCTGATCGAAATCACAAGGGCGTATTTTAGAGAGGGGACAAAAGGATGATGGCCCCCCTTCTGGATTTAACAACTTGAATCGGTGTGCAGTATTTTGAATTTCGATTTTTTTGACATCCACGGTACCGTTCTGTCTTATGATCATAAGCGTGTGCAGACATAACTGGCAGGGTAGTCAAACATAACACATTATCATTTAATATTAACAAAAAATTTGCATTCGTAACTTCATTTAACTTAAAAACTATATTTCTCCAGTATTCTTACATTTTTTTTAACGTTAACTAATGTTTCGAAGTGGTTGAAAATAATATGTTTATTTATTATTGTGATCATATTGAATATTTTGGTGAGGGTGGGAAGTTTCACAGAATAGTCAAGTACCTACCCTGACTACCCCGTGTGCACGCTTATGCTTATGATTACATGTTACGTGATAATAACTACTATAGTCTAAAGAAATAAAATAATTTATAAACTATTAAATATAATTTATATTATGTCTATGATAATAAGTACTTCTGATTTCGAAAACCGTGTATAAAATATTAAACCGTGTACAAATATTAAAAAAAAAGAAATACGTAACAGTAAGACCAATACATTCACTCGGAATCCAAAATATGTGAACGTGAGTCATAAACCCTTTCATTTTGATCGAAACGTTACTATTATAGAATAGTTAAAGTTTTCGTTCGTTGACATTATTACTCAAATATTTTAAATAATTTTATAAATAATCTTTTAACAGTTTTTTCTATATGTAGGTATAGTGCAATTAATTAGTATAACCAGATAAAAATTGGTTGATTTCATGATTATTTCTATGTGGACTTTTATTTAATATCTTCAAGTCACTCGGACAACTAGATAAAATCAAGAATTAATTGAATAGCTACGTCGTGGACTGCGTTCAAGACTAAATCTACAAAACATTAATCTTTGCTGCGCAATGAACAGTTATTCGTATGATTATACTTCGATCATCAACGAATTCTTTGAGTCATGGTATTTATCCGGTCTACGGTTCATCTCGCCGAAGGTCATCTTTATAGTTGCATTCCTTGCACCCATACAACTGGTAATAATCATCAGACTGCAGGTTTGGCAAAAGTAACCATGATTGTTGTCTTCAATCTTGCTATTGATCAAACATAGAATAAGTTCACCAATTATTCCGTATTGGTACTTTTTCATTACGTAAACGGTTTAAAAGATTCCAATACAGCCACTATGTATCTATATAATAAACTCCAAAACTAAGAAAATAAATAATTATTTTGATTTATAAATATTTTTAAAATCATTTTTATAGTCAATCAAGTGCTATACAATATTATTTTTCTTATTTTTCTTTTATTCATGAGAATAAAGAAAAAAATAATCGTACTATATTGTATACGAATAAGACCAATTCCTATTGTACAAATAGACTGAACTATTTCATCTGTTTAGTCATCATAGAACGAACTATATAATAAATGTATAGTTTCATCACGATAATACGACGATATAATACGGTATTTTAGTATTTATCGATTTGTCACATGGATATCTACAGTTAAGAAAGAAGCACAAATATATGTCCATACAACTATGCGCTGAAAAGCGATTAATGTTTAGTTCTATTTATCTGTATGTATGTGAAGTATATTACTGTATGCGTATATCCGAAATAACAATAGTACCCAAATATACACACAAAATAAATGTATTGTGTAAATATCTATGAGACAAATTAAAAGAAATGTGTCACCTAAACACACAAATAACGGAATACCTGCCTGTATGGTAATAAATGTACCAAATAGATTCAATTTCAGTAAAAAATTTCTCAAAAACGTTGAAAAATGTTACATTACTTTAATAATATTTAACGTTTTAAGTAGAGTATGTAATTTTCGTTGCTTGCTTTCTCGAATTCTTGTTGTTTATGATTGTATATATTCTTAATGTATGCTACGTGTTTACCTGTAGCTAAGTTCACACCTAGTAAACATCTGGAGAAACATTGTTTGTCCAATGTTTGTTAAACAGTTTGTGAAAATAACAAATATTTTATTTGTTTGCTCAATTCATTATTTATGATTATGACATATCTAAAGCAAGTCACTTATGTAGGAGCTGCGTTTATTCATAATCACTAAAAAAAAAGAAGTATAGAAGTAAGAGACGATGGCGGGTAAGACAATTACTACAACGCCAAAAAAATGATAGTGAAGAATGTTTCACTTTGGATTTACACGCAAATGATTTATTATACTATTAATTATTATTTTTTTTGTATTTTTTTTATTTTTATCTATGTTGTTTGTAAATATCCATTTAAGATAACACCAGTGGTGATTTTGACCAAACTTCAAGAAGGGGACGATTTAAAATATCAACCCCACTGAACAATTGTATAGCTCAAAATAAATAATAATATATGGTAATATATAAGTATTGTATAGAAACATTTATTTATATGAAATAATTTTTCTTTTTAAAAAATATATAGATTCATGATGTTAAATTAATGGTAGATATATTTTTTTTGACGCATTGACGAACAAAATTGTTTGAGAACACAATGTTCGAACATGTTTGTTGAATATTTTGGATGTTTAACGAGCGTTTGATCAAACGATTGTAAAATATTTGTTTGGTGTGGACACAGCTTTGATATTCTATTTCGATAACATGTGATAAAAAGTATTCACATATATTATATTTTAAATTAGAATTAGCTTTTAGCAAAACTTATTTTTATTAAACGGAATGATCTAATGAACATTTAAAACATTTCAATTATCTTCTATTGCCTATTGGCCGTGACCTGTTTTTAACTATCATAAATACGTGTACACGCATAAAAAAATAATGACTCATAGTTCACTTTAATAGAAGAATAATACTTTCTTAATTACATAATTTTGAAACAATGGATTTTTTTTTATTTTATTATTTACGTTATTTAAAAATATATGAAAAAATATAATTTTAAATATATAATTAAAACTATTAATTAAATTCGATTAATTAGCTATTTTAACATACCTCTATTACGAGTACCACAAGTAATTAAAAATTAAAACTATTAAATTCAATTTGTAATAATTAAATAAATATAATTTTGCTTATAACCATTGTAAATTTAAAATTTAAATAAATATTTAAAGCTCTTATCTGAATAACAATTTTTAAAACATTATAGTTAAACTAAGATTATGGAAATGTTGAAAACGGTATTATTATATATATTTAATAATGAATAATAATATATATATTGTAATATTTATCATAATAAATTAAAAACACAAAAAACGTACAGCATGGTGCACACGAATTTATGGTGACCAACATGATAATTTGCGACTGCTGTTAAATAAGTGGTTTTAAAAAGAAAACATGTATAGCTACTACTTATAACTACATAATACATTATATCATTAGCTCTATAAATAACCTAACTCATGTTTTTCAATTCGCCTAAAATTTTATCTAATTTGTATTTGATCATAAATATAAGCTTAAAAACTATTGAATGTTCTAGTTCGAATCTTGAACTATATTATTTTAATATTTCGCACCCGGTGTTAAATAATATATCTAAAGAAATATTGTATACATATATTATATGTTTTTGAAATCCGCACATACTATCCATATTCGTCAATCGTAAGTATAAAATTGTTATTTATTCTTTTCATTAAAAAAAAAAAAAAAAAAAATGTTTATAATATATAAATGTATTATTATTATTATTATTTGGTTTTTTTTTTTTTTGTTGTAATTTATCTGTTATAAATCTAACGTTTACCGGTACGTTAATTTTCAAGTACCCAATGTAATATTCGGTACCGAAGTATATTTCACGATAGGTTTACAATATACACCTGCGAGACCATCAAACATAGGCCGCGTCACCTGCCCGTGGATACACTGTTGTAAAAAATTCACCTGGACGCAACAGCGCGTCGTCGACCGCAGAAAGTCGAATTTCCCATGCGTCTACGCGTAAAACCATCGCGATTACGTTTAAGTCCGTCTCGTAAACCGTGTTCGCTGTTGTATACGTGCACGTCAAACGTGATCGATTACATTAAACAGTGGACTACGAAGCATTATTGTCCGCGTTTATATAACATCAACGTACCTACCGTTGGAATTTCGAAGAACCATTACGCAGTGCAGTTGTAATATTATTATACACTTTTGGTATAAGGACTGAATGACACACGCACGCAAACGGCAGACACCATTTTTTTTTTTTTTTTTTATGCGTTCGGTGGTCTTCGTACGAGAAAAATACGTATTAATCGGTTAGTACATTGCCGCTACGTATCTGTCCGGATAGACTACACGCTGTCGGTGTAGTACGCGTAGTAGGGTCACGGAGGGGAAAACCGTTTCGAGTTTCACATCACCGTGGCGCGCGCAGTGTCAGTGACTTCAACGCCCGGCTCAGTTTCTGGCTGTCGTTCTGTGACGTTATACACCGCGTGCGCGTCCAAGTTTCCGTTACGCGGTGCAGTAATAAAATCATCGTACGCACGTTTTTTTTTTTTTTTACGCTTACAAAACTTTGTCGACCGTTTTCATACGGATCGTTCTCCCTTTCGATAACGGTAAATCTTTCTTCCCGTCCAGGATCGCACTTTCCAAAACAGTGTTCCGCGCGAAACGCATTCGGGTCCGGTAGTTCACACACGGGTCCTTTCGTAGACGTTGCCTTGCTCGTACGCGGAACATAATAATTTCAATACTGTTTTTTAACGCGATTTTTGTGCAATGTGTTTGTGAATGTGAGTGCATATATTCTGCCCGGAAATACGTGCATAAAACGTTAACACCGGTGTGATCGACACGAAAATGTAATTAACGTCACTTTGACGATGAAGAGCGATTTTATAATGCTTATGACACTGCTGCTTGCTATCACCATCATCGGTAAGCTAATACTTACGATTATTATTATACTATGGTCTATTTTTTCACGATCAAAGTAATACTGCCACGTGCGAAGTTGAACGATCTAATATTTGTTCTTTTGATACACAAAAACATAACATCGACATTTAATTAATGGAAAAATTGTAAGATAGTTTATTAGTATAAATTATCTTAAAATTTTTTTTTTTTTTTTAACGTTTGCGATATTTAAATTATACCAATATTAATTACGATGTTCAACGTTTGATATAAAAATGTATTCGTCTCGCATTTTTGCCATCATTAATTTGGACTTAAAATTTTCCTTGATAATGTTAACTATGGTTAATTTCTAAATACTAAATGTATGTGAGTTACGAACTACGTTTAAAACAATGTTAAGTAATAATTAAGAATTTAGTTGATGGTATGAGAGACACGTACAGATATCAGTAACTTTTAAATGGTCGCACGAATGAAATTGATACTGCTTCAAAATGACGAAGATATAATAATGTATAGATTTTACTAAATATTCGATATTATTTAAATATTGTAGAATCGTGCGAAATACAAGTATTATTATATCTTCATAAACAGTAGCTTTATTTTGTTTGGCGAAATCGATTTATCGTGGTGACGAGAGAAACCGAACAATAATCTATGGTTAAGATCAACGTATTCCTATGTGTATATAATAATGATGGTTATAGACTACATGAAAAAAATTGATAAACGTTTATATGTATGCAAAAAATATACAACAACGTGCGTATTAACAGTAACTTTAATATCTTTGTGAATATCACATAATATGCAGTGTACATTTCTAACGAATCAACCGTTTTCCGATATTCATACAGTATACTATTTGTATAAGTGCACTGTGTACGATTTGAAAAACATCATCGCGTTCGCGTTCTCGACGGTCGTACAATTGGTTTATTATTATTTTGAAATATTTCTTTTTGTGTGTACCACGGGTTTTATAAGGCAACATAAAAAAATTTTTTTTAAAAGAATGAAGAAGAAAAATAATATCTATAGGCGGTTCGCCGACAGATGCTTGGTATAGATTGATGGATGAAACGGAGACGTGTCAACGAACGCGCGGGGAATTTTTATGAAACGACGACGACGATGGCAGAAACAGAATCCGGTACATCGGTTTCCGGTGTTTTACGGTCAAAATGCGAATGGCCGCCGGTCGTTTGTTACCAAGAGGACCGTGACCCGTCGCGCGTACCTTTTATTCTAATACGCATTATACGCATACGCGTATCACAAGAGAAAGTGAATTATGTTATGTGTGTGTGTATAGTATTATGGCTATGCCATGTGCGATCGTCATCGAAATTTCCGTGCGCTCATACGGAACTCGCTCCAGCAGGATTTCAGTGTACGCGTTTACGTAACGTCCTTCGAACGCTACGCGTTCAGAAACGATTGTCTCCGTCATTCGACCTGCCCAGGACCGGCACGGCGTGCGCGTGCGCTATCTAATCGGCCAACACGGAGAGCAGCGGTTTTACAAGCCAATGTTTGTGACAATAATTTTTCCGTACAGCCAAAACCGCGTGGCGCGAAACGAACCTTAACCAAGGGTCGATGACGGGAGAACGTGGAAGAATTCGAAAACGAAAAACTGTTGTTGTCGCACAAACAAAACCCCCAGGATTTTTAAGCTTTCCGCGTATTCCGCGATTAAAACCCTTTTCGGTACGATCGTTGTTAGTCGTCACGCGGTATGAGAACAGCTAACAATCAAACAGTACAACGAAGGCTGGACCAGCTCGATCAGACATACTGAAACGCCGATACACTGTGTGTACATTCGACCGGCAACATTTTCGACAACGAGACAGGATACGTTTCTCCTACGGTAATAATAATACTTCGTATTTCATCCGTTGGTCTAACTGCAGCGAATCGATTCGTACGATACTCGCAGGCCGACCCGGTAACCAATTCGTAAGCGTCCGTCAAGGTGAATCGAACAACGTCGGGAGACGCTACGATTGTGCATTTTAAGTAAAAAATAATAATAATAAACGTGAAATACGACCGAGCTACTGCCACCAGCGACTCTATTCCCGAACGGCAAACTTCCTCGGAATATGTACGATAGTCGTATAGCGACGATATCGTTTCAACGATGCGAGTATATTTCATTTCGAACTAATGAAAGAAAATTTCTACGGTTTTCGAAAATTAATACCACACGTCTAACGATGTATAAAAATACTTGTGTCTTGGCATCGTAAAATTAAAACATAATGCGCCTGGTTTCACTAAAAAATTTTTTGATTTGCAAGCGAAATATTTATTTGCATATACTATTCAATTTATACGGTTTATAAGTCCATTTGTCAACACGTCGATATTTTTTTTTTGAGAAATAAATAATTAGAAAATAATTATAGCACTTGATATAACTTATTATCTCTACTGTGTTGCATAACATAATATGTATTATGACGTAGCAAATATTATTACGTCGGAAAATTCTTAAAATATTTTTTTTGAATTTTCGTTAGCTGACAGAACAATTATAACACGGTATTAATACTCTACGGTATATCGCGGTACTGGTGTTCTGCCCGGTACGACAATGCATGACTTAGCGTTCTACCTACGCATAATCAATTGGGAAATCGCCATCATTTGTTAGCTTTGTATACTTGAAAATATGTTCATAGCAAACTAATATTATTTTGGTCATTTAATTCCTTAATTTTAAATTATAAAACAAATTAAATAATAATATTGTAAAAAAACGAACTAGAATAGAACACATATTTACACCTAAATTGTTTAAAAACAATAGTATTTCTGTTTACAGTTATATAATATCGACAAAATAAAAAAAGTAAATTTGAAATGTAAATATGTTTAATAAATATATAAATATTATTATACATTATATTAATACACGTCATATTTAATTCTTAATTTTGATTTACTTAAATCTAAAATAGTTATAATATATTATTATAAATTAAAATCATAGTATTCACCATGTACGTCGTGTGAAATCGATAATTACACATATATATATATATATATATACAATTACATTTACAAATATTTTCTTTTTGAGTAATCTAATTAAATAAGTAACTGTTTTATGGTATATATGCATTTATTTTTGTTTTATTCAATTAGAACACAACGATCTGTGACTACACCAAAACGATTTTTTTAATAATAAATTCAATACACTATGATTTCGTACATTGACCTTTCAATAGTAAATCAATTACAACATCTTTGTAATTAAAAATATAAATTTCGCCTTTTGACAGATCTTTACAAAAATATTTTGATGGAAGTATACCTGTAACAAGTTTATCTTCATCCTCAAATATTACTAGTAACCATTAATAGGGCATTAAAACTATTTAAATCAAATATTTGTAGAAATAATCTTAAGAAATGTACAATTGAAGTTTTAACATGTAAACAAGTTATAATATGGAAGGATATGAAACTATTTGAACGTGTAGAATAGCGTCTATAACCAAACCTATATCCTTATTTTATTATAACCAGGAAAAAGACATCAATGATATTTTGTCTGGTGTGTTTCGAAATAAAATTATTCTAATACTTTTTGTGCAGAAGGATCGGTTGATATTTAAAAATTATGTTTGTACACTGAACTTAATTTTTCAATAGACACACTGTTACATAATCGATAGAACTTAATAGTAAAATATATTCGCTATACATTTTAGTGAATGGTTGGTTTGATAGATGTTTAATCGTCTAATAAGTAAATATTTGGTATTCTTTGTTGACAAGTAAAATATATTACAATGCACACAAGAACCGTGTATAACATAGAACGTTCTATACATTTTAGTTTTGCAATATTTAACGAGTTAGCGAATAGAAATATATCGATTTTTATTACTTGAAATTAATTTTAAATAACCGTACATAAAATTAAAATTTAAACTTCGCATCTATTTTACTAGCCGAATGAATGTATTATATTTCTGGCGGTGTACATGTTGCATGCAACGTTACAAAATGACCACCATACACAATGAAGTAATCGTTCTACACATTATATTAAGGTACAAAGTGTATTGCGTTAATATAAGGACGATACTTAATAATAAAATAAATACTGTTAGTATTTCCTATCGAATTATAATTGCGGACGAATTAATTTTTACACGTACAGTTTCGTTTACGATATATGAAATAGTTATTAAATCAAATTATTTTTAAGCGGAACAACGTAGCGACGGACCATGTCATAATTCACTGTGAAACTGTTTAATGGGAATCGTGTGGAAAAAAATGTAACTTTCATCCTCATTATAAAAATAAAAATACAACGAAATATATGTATTTCCATAATATGCATTTTTCTACCGGACCAGCATAATTAGATCATATAAATATTTATATTATTTAGTGCACGCAATTGACCGAGTCTCGAGTATATTATATTGTAGATAGACTCCCTCGATATATTATCACGTGAATTCATGCGTTTATCACGTCTTGAGAAGGGGAGATGAAGACTTTTAATTGACTTTCTTTTCTCTACTTTACACAGCTTGTTTTTCTTCCGTCTACCACGCAGCAAACCATATTAAAGTCGTTTAATAATTTATGTAAGTAGATATGTGGCGTGAGAAATATTCGGAAACTCAATTCGTTTTAAACGTAAAAACTTATATTATTAGAGAACGCGTATATACTTCGGGATACCAGGATAATATGTTAGTATTATATTTTATATAAAATATGCGTACGATTTAGTTTCATTTAAAATGTTTGTATCCGATTTACAGTAGGTGTGGTACAACTAATAAATTATGTCCCGGTATGTGCCACGACCCATGATGGATGGGGCCACTCACAATCACAACATGATAACGCATTAACATATTACTAAACTAATAATAAAACCGTTTAGAAAACTCATTGCGTTTTTCGGATTTGCATTTTTACAAAAACCACACAAACTGATGGTATACGTCAACGATGAACGACTCTTCTAGTGATGACGTTTTTATTTGGCTTGCATTGCCATTTTCCTGCTTAGTATAGAATCAGAGTTCATTATAAATATACCGTTAACTAATCACGTAGAAGATTAATAATTATACGTGCGGAACAGGCGTAAAAGCTACGGTTAATGACAGTACTAAAATTAATAAGTCAATATGCGTGTGGCTAGGTTTGATCGGATGTTAAAGTAAAAAAGTAAATTGTCTTCTACGAATATAAATGAATACTTAATATTGTATACATAATAAACTTTAATGTAATAAACCTAACGGCCAACAGTACGCGAATCGTATTTTCGGTTTGACTGTTACGAAAAGGACCAATGCTGCCGCTAGAACGAAACGAACGGCAAACATTCGTCCAATAACGAACGAGATTTTCGAAATTTCAACGTCCACGTTCCCGCTCGTCAAACGTGCCCAGTCGGTGGCCACCTTTTTAGTCCGACGCAAGAACGTATTTAGACTTACTTCTAAGAGGGAGGGGTAATTTAAATATTTTCTTTAATTCAGGCTCAAAATGTACAAGTAAAATGTTTGGTAATATTTAAATCAAGTGAATCCATTTGTAGTTTTTATTTCTAATCTAATGTCAAATCCGCTTAAAATCGACTTTTGCGTAATTATTTTTTAACACCTGTCTGTGTTTTGAAAGTTACGCTCATGTTTTATTTGATTTTCACTAAGTATGGACCAGACAAAAAGCCCAATTCAGCCATGCGTAATTTGTAATTTCGTTTATAAAATGATCCACACCAAAAAAATTTGAAATGTGTATCTTAAATATAATCAATTCCTTAAATACGGATTCAGGGAGGGGGCAATCGTCCCTTCGCTCTTCCCTAAAAACGCCCATAGTCCGACACCGGTCCCCTAGATCCTTCTCATCCGTTTTAATCCGTTAAACTTATTCGTTCGCTGTTCGTTCATCGCGTGCTGCTGTCTGCGCCCTCTTTGAACGTTCAAAGTTCCTGGTTCGATTGTGATTTTTTACGCAACACGTACGCATCGCGTTCAGCAGCAGTCGATATCGTGACTTTTCTCACACGTCCGATAACTGCCGTGACAAGTATTACCGCAAAACGTGTGGAGTGTACGCCGGAGAGCATCGAAAGTGCTGAGCCTTTTTTGGTTTTTTTTTAAAAATCCGACGGTGCACCCGTCACCTGGAACCTGAGTCAGGTGTAGATGACGGGTGGCCATTATTTGTTCGAAAATATCGCAACAGTTTCACGATAAAATTCCACGCGGTCAACAATATTTGGTACATAGGAGCGATCGTGGGACAGTGTACGTTACATCACGTGCCGTTCCTACGGACGGACACCGGTCTGCGAAGCAGAAGCAGGAGCAGGAATAGGTGGTGGTGGTGGTGGCGGCGGCGGCGGCGGCGACGCCCGTAATTGCTTTTTTCCCTCTCCTCCTGCTCCTCGTCCTCATTATCCTCCATGTCCGTCCTCGTCTCCTATCGTCGTACCGCGTTTTTGTGTTTCGTACTCGTTATGCCACCGCGCTCCTACCATTGACACGCGAACCGACGCGACGTCTTCGTGTAGTCGTCATGTCGTTGAACCCGCCGTAGACGACTTTCCGCCGAAAAACGCACGGAACGACGGTAGCATTGTTACACCGCTATTGTGCGCCTGTTATGCGCTTCGACGACGACACACGGACACGACAACGAGCAATATGACGGGCGTGCAAAACCGCTGACCGGCTGCTGCGAATCTTCTCACGGAACGGGACGCTATGATTCTTTCTAAGGATATCGATTTAGCCACCTCCGTCATTTTTCGGTACACCCGGTTATCGTTTCGACATGCGTACGAATAGCATAACAATTTTATTCTTACTGTGTTTGTTCGTTGATTTTTCACAAGAGTGCAACGAATACGTCACGTTTGATACATGGGGATGTGAATGGATCTTTTACACCATCTTTATTGAACCTTCATAAACGTAATACCAGTCAGCGCGACAACATTTGATGTACCTATTGCTTTAATATTTATTTTTCCCTTCAAAACGCGTGGGGTCTGTAGGTTACCGGAGAATAAATATTTTCCTATGAATTCGGATTTTTAACTTTTTTCCCCCCCGTAAACAATGCGTAGGCTAGGTTAGATTGCACTTATAATTGTTGTCAATTATAATGACGAGCAATGATTTCTTGACAAACGTCCATAATCCATCTTCTACTTATTGTTGTATTCACTTTCTTTTATGATTTGAGATTGATCGATAATAATAATTTATCTTATTCGTGTATTGTATACGACCATATTATAATTTCTGAATAAATTAATTATCATCTGAATCTAGACCATCGAAGTACCTTAATTGTTTCATGATAACTATGATATTTTATTTCTAAAGACGAACTTGATACACCGTTGGGAATTTCGATAAATTAATGGTCTATCTTTATTGCAGATTTAATTACCTATTTCCAAAATTAATGTTTAACCAGTTAAAAACGGATGCAGTTTTGAAGATATATAATAATTGAATGTGTATATACAAGTGAAGCGTATTACGATTTTTGGAAGTGTACAAAAAATTAACATAATTTTTTTTTAATTTAAAATATAACTGAATTGTAACGAGAGTTCCGAAAATTTTCCAATTGTCACCCAACGTATATATGTCACCACGTTCACTATGAGTCAGGCATTATAAATAATTCAAACATACCATACAATCTCGTACTTTCTGATTATCGGTAATTTTAATGAACATCCAAGTCAATAGGTTAAACTAACAGTATTTGCTAAAGCACAGATCTCTTATGAATACTAATATATATTTGTAACTGTATTGCAGGTATCGTTGAGATTATAAACATTGTTTTTCCTTATATTATACTATACATTTCTATAATTACAATTAAATTTCATTGAGTTTTTAGGATAGGAGTTACGAGTTGAAATTTCTTTAAATAAAGCATTAGATTTTTAAACTGGAAATCAAATAGATTTTAGATGTTTTAACAAAATCATGATGTATACATATAATTGCATAAAACTACGAATACATTACATTTTAACTACATAGAACATGAAATTAATAATTAAAATTCGTGAAAAAATTAATATTTTCAATCACACGTACTATATAATATTATAGTGACCTATTTATATGGTCATAGATCAATAATCAGAAATCGATTTTATACGGAAATATTTTATTAAATATTATTTGAAAACAATAGCAAGTGATGAAGATGCAAAATTATAACATTTATAAAATTTGAGTTATTTTACAATAAATATATAATATCAAATAACCGTTAAATTTCCGTAGTCCGCTATGTTAGCCATTCCCTTTAATTTTAATACAGAGAACTCCGCTGATCAATATATATATATTTATAGAACTTTCAAATTATATAACAATAATATACTGCGCTTAAGATATTTTCGAGTACTTTTCAAGCCATTCAATATTATGTTTTGTAATGTTCTTTCGTAAAATAATGAGACAGTCGGCGGGTGTCTAAATAATAAAGACAAATATGACAATAGTTATAATCATAGGCCTTAATAGTTAGTAAATCAATTACGATGAAGAGAAAACAAAAGTTCTTTGCCCTTTCGTTCAAAACAAATAACCACATACATAAACGATGATACAAATCACCGTACAACTGCAGCAAACGCAATGACTATGGGGAAAAAAAAACGTAAAACGTTGTCTAGAAAATAATATAATACGACCTTGTATTATTTTATTCAGTTCGTAAAACGTTTTTCAGGAAAAAAAATTAACGTTCGTGCTCGCCGATCAAAATGTAAATCGATCCATGATTGATACTAATTGGAAAAATGATGGTTGATTTGAAATCATAATCGTCAAAGACAACAACCCCTTGAAATAACTGTTTTGGAGAGAGCAAAAAAAACAAGATTTGACAGGAAATCGATATAAACGCATAGTAAAAAAAAAATAAATAAAAAAAGTACAATCTTTACAACTCAGGTGAACCGCCAAATCACGTTTACTATATTGGTATGGTTCATCAAACGCACGACTGCAGCATAGGTGAATGTAAACAATTTCAGAGTAACAAACGGAAAAATATAATATTATCTTAATACCATGTCTAATATATTCCATCAAGTTTAAATGCCAAATTGTCTGCAATTTTAGAATATTGTGAGTCGGATGAATAGATACGTAACAACATGATTGATAAAAAAAAAAAGGCCAATTGCTTTATTGTATCAATATATAATAGTTGGAATCTATAAATGGTACTCGTATTTCCATTGAGTTTTTTTGAAAAGTATGTGAACTTTTAATATAAAAGTGTAAATATATAATTCGAAAGACTGGGTACAACTAAAGGTTATTTGGCTTACAGGACAAATTTTTTCGGATGAATGTTGTCTGAATACAAATACAATAATTATATCCAAAGTTAAAACTGTTAATGTTTTATTGTAAAACTTGTTGTTGTTGTAAAACTTTTTATTTATACATATAATTTATAACATTTAAATAAAACAATTATTCTGTATATTATATCGAAAAAAAAACAATTGCATTCAAACCGATTACTATAAATTCATAATTGGTTGGTGATAATGAAGAACGCTTAACATCAACGTTCTATAAAAGAAGCACAAGATTATAGTAGTTATTGATCTAAAATTTTATTGTATAAAAGTAAAAAAAAAAAAAATGTATTATTTAAACACGATTATACTCCAAACCCCAGCACGTAATTGGACGTCGTGGTGAATTACGAGCTCTCGGAAGTGAAGTGAATTTCGTTAGCAGTTACAAAACAAAGAAAATAATTATATTTCGACTGTATAATATAAGTTCGGTCATAGAATTCAGGTCATCGTTCACGGACGATTAAATGTCAAAGACAACATCGGGGCGACCTACGGCGGCATCTTCGTACATAATTTTAGTGGCCACCTCATTCCACGCCACGTGTTGAGACTATATGAATATAAATATTAAGGTGATCTAGTTACCGACCAAAATGCACTGTATAATATATGGATCCATACACACATATACACACACACACACACACACACGTATGTATAGGTGTCTGGGAAACCGCGAACAGATATGATTCGGTCAGCAAACAAATTTGAATGAGAGCATAACGTCTCGGACTCCTCTTAGATTGTACAGGTATAATATTCCTCTTAGTTGAAACATCAATAACTACTACGGTACAACGGCGTAGCGGCAGAAATAATCATATCATATCGGCTGATTGCTAATTGTTACTTACCTATTCACCGGATAGTAATAATAATAATAATAATAATAATAATAGATATATGTGTTCTACTCAGAGGCGTTGATGATTTTCCGATAGTGCTGATGTAGTCTGCTGCAACGTAATCGGGACGAACACGCGCGAGTTGCGATCAGAGAAAGATGCATAACAACGTCCTCATTTCTGTGTCCTGTGACCGTCCTGTCAATACAATGTATATCCCACTGAGACGTGACTGCAGCGGGCGTGTTTAACTGTATAATATTATTCTCAGTTTTGGATGAATCGGATTCAAGGATTTACCGTGAAAAATTGTCATGTTATAATCGTCATTCTCGAAATACCGCGATGTAAAATAAATCTTTGTCCCGTCCGATTTATCGTCGACAAAAATGTACCGAATCATTTTTAATACCGCGGCAGTGACATGGTTTATTAATATTTTTATATAATCGACATAAAATTGTATTCCGAACTGCTACCGATCATTACTGAACAACAGTTATGCATACATTTTTTGGATTAGTTGACACACTATTATGTTACGTCCATATATTCGTAATAATATTAGCACAGTAAAAAATCTCAAAATAATACCGTCATATTTATTGTATTATTATTATTATTATTTTTTATTTATTTATTTTTTTTTTTTTTTTGTGAACATACATTTTTATCATTCGTTACAGTTTATTGACGGATTCAAACGTATACTATCGAAACGGTTACATTAACGGACAATTATTCTTTGTGAACTGTGTGAATTGACGAACTGCTTTACGTTTCTAATCATATATTTATTGAAAACTCGTAACACCTTACAACACCGTTGTGTCCGTCCGTTAGTTAAACATACGTATTTACAGTAGTTGATATTAAAAATAGGTGAAAACACATAAATATTTTTTTTTACGAATTAATCTAATTTACCTATATAGATTTTTCACATAAGCATATATAAAATGCCAATTTTTATTATTTTTTATTGTACCTGTAATTTCTATTGTTTGAAATACGTTTAGAAATTGAGAATTTGGCATACTAGTAAAGCTGGCTTTACTAACGTGTTTTAATTATATTAATAATACTTTCCAATTAGCTCTTTCGTCAGACGTTTGAATTAAACTTTTTTTTATAAAATTAATTTTATTTACAATCTATTCAAATGAGCATAAGTAAATGAGACGACAACAATATGGCTTGATTGACTATTTGAGGGGAAACCGTTCTGTTACTACTCGTATATCTCTTACTTAATAGGAAACATCGTCATTTTTTTTTTATATAAGTCAGTCTCTGGGCTGTTTTAAGTCTTCTTAGTTGATTTTTTAGGATTGGTGATCAAAGAAATTCAAAGGATTAAATGGTTTTGATTTGAATGGAGCTTAGAGTAATTTATATTATTATGCAATGCGTTATTGGTCTAATATCATTGGGCTTCAGTTATGTGCCTAAGATAAATAGATTGAAAAAATTAAATAGGTACTATGTTAAAGGGTTTTGCTTGTCCCCAAATTTGAGTACCATACAACTAAAGAAAGAAGAATTATATTTAAAAAATGGAAGACAAAAATTTATGATTATTTAATATGAATATTTATACCTTGTATTAAAATATATAATTTTCATGAGTTGTTAATAAATTAGATTAAAATAGCTTCTATGTATGCTTGGACATTAGTGTTTTTTTAATTTTTTTTTTTATTAAAAATAGAATATTTACAATCTGGAATGTATATTGTACAATGAACAAATGAGATGAAAATATTTTTTTTTAAGCATAACTTGAACAATGTGAGGGGGATGCTATTCAATGTAGAACCCTCAAAGTTTAATGATTTTAATTTAGATATTTAATTGGTCCTTGTAAAAGCGTATTTTAATCGATGGGGAAGAGGGGATAATCCGGTATGTTTACACTGCCTTGAATGGTAATCAGTAGGTTAGAGTGATAAGCTAATTTAGAGTGAAATTTTGAGTAATGGATGTAAGCAATTTTATTGATAGTTTCGTTGAGATCTTTTTGAAGTGAGTGTTTGGAAACGTACCAGGGGGCAGATGTTATCAATTGGAGGGTAATGGAATGGAAACGCCTGAATTGGTAGGGTTTGAGGCGGTTCGACACAGCTTGATATATAAATACCGTAGGCCTAAATTGGTTTAAGCATTGATTTGTACATTAATATTTTGTTTTTTAGATAAAGATTTGATGTGAGTATAGGAAAGAGGAGGTGAAGTCTGCTGTTAGCACTTTCCTTTTGATTTTCAAGCTGTATAATTTAAAATCTAAACATTTTACATATATGGTAAGGCGTTCCCTATATCTTACCAATTATTTAGGAAAATTAATTGCAAACTATTTTATTATTTTACTATGGGAAAACAACTATTCAGTTTAGTGAGTTGGTAAATATTACTTCAATGATTTACTAACCATTGTATACTTGTTCTTAGTGACAAGGATTTATTACATGTATTCATTGTCTGATGCTACTTATATTTTTGTATGAATACATTTATAGTTCGAGGATTCAGACATTATAATAAGCTAATATTTTTTGTTGATGTGAAAGTTATTCTCTATATTAAGCCCAATGGTGTATTTCAGACAATATACAATTGTATTTAACAGACTATTTAAATTGTTATTACTGCGGGTGTATCACATTGACAATGATGAATATGGATTATAGCATTGTCCAAATGTTGATATGCCGTTAAAAATCGACACGGATGTTCGATGAAATTCGAATAAATATCGCGATGAAAAGTTATCACCAGATTGTGACACAATTTGAACAAGCATTCAGTAATTATTGATATGACTGCATGAGATTAACATAAAAACTACAATATGGATATACATTATGAATATTATCATTATATTAACTCCCACGTTAAAAAAAATTACCGGTTATACCGTGTGGTAGTAAAATGAGATAAATTATTGATCTCTTACTCTACTTAAATATATTTATAGGCATTCAACATAAGAAAAATACAACTATTGGATAATTAACTCACAAGGGTAGTAAAGTTAGTATTGTATAAAAAATAAACGCTTTAATTTTAATACGTTTAACAACTCAATGCGTTTTACCATCTTTAAACTTTCATATTTTGAACCAACCATAACAAATAACAATAATAAAAACAATTTTTCTTTTTCTTATATAAATAATATTACATTACTTTGAGTAGTAGTAGAACTGTTAAACTGTATATTTTGAATACGCAATTACGTAGAATTAAAATATTAATAAAACAAAGAAGCTGAAGAACATATAAATAACTTTAAAACATACTTTCGATTCTAAAAACATATTTAAAGCTAAAATTATATCAAATCAAAACTAAATATATTTTCTAGTATACAGCCACAATCTAATTATGATTCAACAAGCTTATTTATGATAGCATACAAATTATTGCATTGTGGAGACAGATAAATAATAATCAAATTCGAATATATATAATTACGTATTTTATACTTTATAAATTGTATGTGTAGATATAATGTTATCAACGTAACAGTATGTCGGATTTCATATCCTCAAAATCGGTATCTGTAACAAGTATACAATAGAAATATACATGCACAGAACTACATTCGTGTAAATACCATCATTGTTTACTCTGAACGAGAACAGTATGCAATTAATGAACATGTACTCCTTTTGCCGTGAACAAAATGTATTTTCATGTGCACTCGATAAATTTAGTTGGTTAAAAATATATTTTGTGTTGGAGATGATGCCGGAATGCATGATTAAGACTAATCGAAAAGCCAGTTTTGTCTATAAACAAGCTTTTTTATAATTTATATATAACCACCTGCAGGGAAATAATGTTTCCGAATCGTTCCGTAAATCACTAAACCTGTACGTTTGTCCTTGACCCGAAACAACTAAGGTTATATAAAAAAAAAAAAATGTTCAACGGTAAATATCAAAAAAAAAAAAAAAAACCGTGTTTTACTATGTGTAAGATAAATGAACTTATAAAAGTATGATTTAATTATTTAAGTTGATACTTACGATTGAAATAGTAATTAGTAAAAGAATATAAATTAAGTCGAATTTTACGAAAACGAACACTATTATATTGTGTTATTATACGAAACGAAAGAACAAAAATAACGCGTAGATATTACGTTTGACGAAAACCCCTATTGTAATTCTGTATAGTGTTGCTTATATATATATATATATATGTTGCGTACAGCTTGAATAGAGTTTTAATCGCTGGACTCGGGTAGTCGATTAAATTTAAAATTCTTAAATGTACTCGTAAATACACACTCGCTGCGTTTCAAATTTCGTCGTTTATGAGGCGTGTATATACCCGCTGCTGTAGTCCATCCCAACAGGAAATTCCGTTATGTCTGACGTTCAGAACGCGTTTAACCCGACCGCGCGCGTTGAATACTAATTGAACGAGACTTTTATCGGCGCTGCGCGTACATTTTCGACATTATTTTTCTCCCCGCACAACGTATGCGTATTACGCGGGTATCTGGTCACTCCCTCTCTTTCTCTCGTTCTCCGAACGTATAACGTATTACAATATTTACGTACGCGTAGTACTACGTAATGCCAACAAGTTCCGTGACACCGGTGCTCGATCCGTGCCGCCTAGGTAACGATATTTATAGTGCACACATATAGTGCGACGAGCGATTAGAGCGGGCAAACCAACACCCCAAGGTCCAAACCGTAATCAAACGTACGTTACGCACTCGTACGACTCCGTACGCCGTGGTGCACTGTTACTACGGCGCGTAGTCGTACGGTCGCACGAGAACAGGAAGAAAAAATAAAAAAAAAATAACAATTCGTTCATATCACCTGGTCGTCATCTCGCGGTAAAATATGCGTGTCGTATCTCGTACACTCGCGTTACGGCGCGTTTCTCTTACGCATCGGGTGGTGTTGTTATTATTATTTTTTTCCTCGCGCGGAATCTCATCCGTTAACGTTCGCGTACATTCATACGTACGGTATACATCCCGGATAGCCGCAGCCACGTGGACACACTTACCCTCGAAAGATGCGAGGAACGGACGAAGGAAAAAATGATAAAATAATAAGTAATGTTTTTTTCCGATCGGCTGCCCGAACAGGTCGTCCGGCAACGTCGGACGGTTCGGCGTGTAACGGGTTAACGTAACGGTTCGGTAGGTATGCGAGGCCGTCGTCGACATTGACGGTTTTGCCCATTACCCGCACACGCGGTCCGTCGTCGCTTTCGTTGATTTCGCGTCGTCGTGTCGAACGCGGTGCACCCCGCGCCCGGAACGACATTTTTACCCCTCCCCCCCATGCCTCCCCC
>NW_020271756.1:2067193-2104342 GCF_003268045.1 Sipha flava | reverse complement strand
CCCCCCCCCCCATGCCTCCCCCGGGGGGGATTAGTCTCCACGGGAAAATATTTGGTTTTTTTTTTTCGTAACATCCGCAAAACGTGATCACCGTCGCGCGATGTTACTGGAGTGACAACGTTTACGGGAAAAAAATAAAACCGGAAAATGTCGACCGCCGATTCGCGGTACATCCAGGCGCCAACACGGCCGCGCGGTAACGAAACGCGAAATCCGAACGTTTGTCGTACGCGCAGATCCATCCCCGGGCGTACCATTTTAGAGGGCGTATAACTTTTGTAATCATTAACAACCGATTTGATATCAGTTTTTGACTCTGTCGAATACCGATATCCGGTCAAAACTCGATAAGTACCGATTGTATATTAAAATCGTTAGATATAAATTCTCGAGAAGTGTATTTTGATTATCGGGGTCCGCCGATCGGGCGTGATTTTAACGTTTTCCCCGGGCGTGAAAACCCGTAATCGCACATCTGACCATAGATCTAAACCCCGGTCAATTGGCGTACGCGCCGCAGCCGATGCGCGGATCGATCGAGTTGCGCGTTTTTCCGGTCGCGCTTCGACCCGCTTTGACGTCGAACCGACGTAGTCCGGCCGGCGCAACTCCGTTCGACCGCTTTGACCGCGGTTCGTACATCGTGTACACACCCGGCGGTGCGATACCGGTACAAGACCGTCCGTGTAATTCACTGTTCGGAGCCGGACCACCGGATACCACTACTTACTAGCGTTCGACGAGACGATAATGATAAACAATTCCTGTCGGTGTCGTCACGATTATTACTATCGTTATTACTACGGTCGCGACAACCCGCGCCGTAGGTCGAAAATACGGGTCCGTTTCGTTTGCCGCGAATACGGCGTCGCAATCGACCGTCGCGGCACCACGTGACGAGCCATTGTCGTTGTTGTCGCGGGCTACAACTCGTTTGCGCACATTTACCTTTTTTACAACTCGTTCGCGCAAAAATGCACAACTCGACTGCGCACATATATTTTGGCTACCTGTGACGAAAAATCCCTAGTGTCAGAACTCGTTTGTTTATCGTTGTTGCTTATTATACTCCTCAGGATCACGAGAGTTGGTTACTTTTATTATTTTGTCTGAGTCATTAACAATAACACTCGCAGGACATTTTTTCTTAGTAAATCTAAAATTTGAACATCCACTCATTAAAACACGGTATTCACTAGATTTATAATTATCATTATTAAAACATTGTTTTCCTCACCGAGATTCAAAAATATTAGAAATTTCTACGTCATATTAAAGTTTACGTCGTCAACACACTAGTCACCACTGTACCGTCCATATCCATAGTCCATGAAACTTTATGTGTCATGTGTGTGAATGTGTCATTGTACGCGAACGAGTTATTTATTTTCACGTAAATAACTGATTTCGTCGTGTGCAAACGAGTCGTCGATTTTCAGGTAAAAAATGTTGAATTTGCGCAAACGAATTACAGCGGTTGTCGTGTCGCAGACGTTCACAACTGATTGTCTTTATTATTTTTTTTTCCACATCAAACAATTTACGGGCGACGGTAGACAACAAACGACTGAAGAAAAAAGCAATGTTATCTCCGAATTATCGATCGCGACCGTTTGTTCACTTACCTGTGGGTCGTAGTACGTACCGAGTCCCGTGTAATTATTACAATCTCCAGTCTCGCGCCAACTCTTATTCCACTCACGTGATACCGGTGTAGACCGATTTCGTTCGACACATTAATATTTGCTATTATGCGCAATACATCGTAATCGATAATTTCCATGCTTCGAGTGACAAAAAATAATTATTTAGTAATTTTCATCGTATGTGTTACACTAAATCTGAAAGCGACCGTTCAATTTTTATTTAACGTTTCATAATCTTTATTCTCGGTAAACAGTAAACAATTTCGCACCGGAGAAATTGTTTTGAACAGTTAAACAAATAATTATCTAAGCGTTAAATTATAAAACATTTTGAAACTCATTAGACCAACTTGTATTTAAATTTAATAACCGCAATAAACAGTAAACCGATGATGTACTGTACTTATTACGATCAAAAATGCATTTAGGTTTTAGTTTTACAAGTATAAAGCATCTATTTCTGACTAATTTATAATTTCGTATGAACAACATCATATCAGATACACAGGTATCGTTTTTATGCACATAATTTAACTTTCTCTTATTCATCTTATTACACATTAGTTACATGTTTTATTCATTAGTTACACTTATTTACAATATGTCCCCACATAAAATCAAGCACATACTGTCGCCCGTTGTTTTGTTTTTGTTTTTCAAAATTATTATACACTCGTGCTAAATGCGTACGTTTGAAATGCTTATCGGATAGGTAGTTTTAAAAGTCATTACAGATTAGTAAATAGTGCCCACGACGAATGACCGACGTCCAACGTCGTGACTCTTTACGAACTCAAATCGATTTTTTGTCCGAAATCTACAATATTTACTATTACTTCGTCGACCACATATAATATGTCAATATAAACTTATAAAGTTGTTGATTATTATATTCATTGTCAGTTGATTTTGATAATCATATACTTTTAGTTTTGTTTGAAGAATTTTGTTTTGCATTGCAAATTTGCAAATAATACATCGCAATAATATCGTATCCGGTACGAGCATTCACAGTTAAATGTCATGTTGCGTTTTGGCTCAATAACGATGAGTTTGTAGGACAAGATCGAATACGAATCAACCTAAAAGACATTTTACGGTCCATTTCACGTCACCGAAAGCTTCAAGTTTCGTACTCGTGCATTTTTATTGCTGATGTAAATTTATATTCGTATATGCTTATTTTTCGAATCTCATTTACTTTTAATTATCATATTTAATTATCTACAACGTATCTGTTAACAAATATGAGCACTGATATTGGTACAGTTTGATATAAGAAAATCATAGATTATTAAATGCCCGTTGTACGATGTATTGTTAAATTGATAGAAAGAAATGAAACAATTTTTTAATAACTTCAAGTCCGAGTTATTTTCATAACAGAGTTACACAACGTCGACAGTTACACGGACAACCGTTAGGTATGAAAAGACAAAACAATTGGCTCCCTCTCCAACAGGGAGAGGGCCTGTTATAACAACAATTTGAACTGGTGATTCAATAAATTTAATTATTATTTTGTATTCCTATTAGAACATAAAAGTATAAAAATACGTGATTTTTTATCTCGTACCCTGTGCAATTTTTCCTGCGGGTGGCCATGTGCAGGTAACTATTTCTCCTTGTATGCCGTTCATCCGTTATGGGTTGTAATACGTCGGAATGATGGCTGACCCTCCGAAACCGGTTAATTAGACTAATTATAATAAGCGATAAGAACGCGTTTGAAATCGCCTCGCGTTCGTTAAAAAATGCGCGCGGCGCGATTTTAACTGTTTTAATCTACGACTTTTCCGAAACTGATTAACACCGTTGCGCGGTCATATAGGTGTACATCGTTAATTCATTTCACGTGCCGCTTTCGTGTTCATGTTACATTTGCTCGCGATGGCGCAAGAAAGCGTAAAAGAACCACACGTGAGTCGTTTGCCCACGCCTGCAGTGCGTTCGTATGAATAAAATAGTACCGTCCACGTATAATTTGTGTACGTTTGTCGCGTGTTTGAAGCGGGCAATCGCAAGTAATGCACCGAGAGAAAGTGAAATCCGTCGTATTATCCCGAGCAAACACCGCCAAGACTTCTCAAATCCGGATACGTACATTCATATCAGTTACTGTGACACTGCGTTCGCGGCGGAGACTTCCTCGGACGAGGAGAGGGACGCGTTGACGTCGTTCGTTATGTCTGTACGTATGTGACGTCATCGGTTCGCGTTGTGTGAAAGCAGCCGATAAAATGTAAATAAAAAACTGCTGGTGAAAGCGTTCCGCCGCGACACCCACGGGGGTAGTCAAGTCCGTGATTGAGTATTGCATAAAACGAGCGCGCATTTACACATACGATTGTACGGAAACAACGGAGATTCCGCGGGGAGGGTAGACAAGACAAAGCGACCGTGCTAACGACTATCGTCGAAACAAGTTCGTAATAAACGCCCTTTTGTCGTCCGAACGCTAAAAACTTTCCAACCGATAGTTATGAAACGTAATCGTATTGTTTGCTGTTCGGTTGATCTCTTCAGGTGTTTTATTGTTGATCTTTTGCCGAAAGATAGGCAGCAAGAGGAGTGTAACTAGTTCGGCCACGACGTGGGTACGACGTGCGTCGGTGGTCCACGGTCTAGTGGATCGCTATGACCTTGTATCGGATTCAAAACCCAAATACAACGAGAAACAGGAACTTAACGAAGCAACGGGTTCGAATATTGCGCGCGTCAGGTGTCCGAATAGTAGAACGGATTCGTTTTATCGTATATCAATTATACGCGAGTGTTTACCGCCGGAATAAATCCGGGTTCGGTGATCCGCCAATGCGACTAAGGAGTCATCGCGATCCGCCGTTCAAGTTCCCACACAATTATTACAATATCCGATAACTGATCGTTGTATCGTTTACATTACTATACCGTTTTTGTTTTTCACGTTTCAGGTGTGGCGCGCGGCGAATCGGACGAAGCAGTGCGAGTGGTGCGCAGGCGTCACCTGGACGAGGCCACGAAGACGGGTGAATCGAACGAGATCGATGATCGGCATGCCGCCGGCATGGCACTGACCCGGGCCAAAGAGTTCGAACCGACTGTGGTCTGCAAGGACGGGAACGATTGCGGCGAAGAGATGTCGCGAACGGTGTTGACCGCGGAGGCGGCGGCCGCGGCGTTCGACGATTCAAAGCTGATCAACGCGGCGGACAGGACCGCGGCGGCGGCGGCGCAGGACGAGGATACGTCACAGTCGCAGTACTATTATGAGTACGTGGGGCCGACCAAAAGCGGTCCGGGGGAAGCCAGGAGGGCTTCGTCGCGTGGCAGATCACTCGTACCGACGGAGCCCAGTATTGCGGCGCAACGGCCGCACCAACAGCAGACGGATGCGCCGTCGTCGAGGACAGCAGCAACGGCGGACACTCAGCAGACCCGTAAGGCGGGCGGCAATAGCGACATGGAAGACATTCTGGACGGGTTCGTGAAGCTGCTCAACGGGCAACAGGGCCAGCCCGGTTACAGGCAGCCGATCAAGACGCGCATCAACAACCGTGGGCCGCCACGCATATCCGAAGCCACGGTCGTGCTGGAACCACCCGCGTTCGTGCCCATGCCGCAGCACCAGCAGCACCAGCAGCAGCAACAGAACAAACCCAAAGACCCGCCACCGTATCCGTTCGACGTGCCGCAGCCCGTCCGGCCGCTGCCGCCCCAGCCGCCCAACCTTATCAAACCGTTCCTGACGGGCGTGCCGCTTCCCGAGCAGCTCGTGCCCACCAACGACGGAGGCGCCGAACTCGGACCACCGACCCTGTACGACGATCAGCAGGCGCATTCCACCGCGCCGTCCAAGCGGCCCATGCACCACCAGACGGCGTCGGTCAAGCCGCAACAGGAATACAATCTGTTCGCCGTCGACCGGGACCCGGGCACGACCGAAAAGTTCACGGTGCCGTCTTCGTCCCAGTGGCCGCAGTCCGAGAGGACGACGGAAAAACCGACGGACAAACCGACCAACCTGACTGACAGGCCTACGACGGATGGATCGCCTACGACGGAGAAACCGAACGTCAAGGCAGAATCGTCTTCACCGCTGCCGCCATCGTCGTCGCCGCCACCGCTGACACCGCAGCAACAGACCACCGCCGACATCAACGCGACCCGAGTGATCGGCGTGCAAGTATCCAAGATCGTCGATCATCTGACGTCGCCGGTGCCCGCGTCGCCGGTGTTCGTCAAGGAGCCCGAGACCGCGGCCGCACCGACCACGACCTCCGCCCCGGCACCGGTGACTGCGACGCCCGCGCGCCCGGAGACGACCTTGGCCGGCGAGCAGATCACGGGCGTGGGCTCGGCCGTCGTCGTACTCGAGCCGTCCACCTCGGAGGAACCGCACCGCGAGGACGTTCACAAGCCAACCGACAGCAAGCTGACCGGCAAACCGACGGCGCCCGTCAAAAAAACCCCGCAACAATCTGGTAACCACCGTTCACCGCTTTTAGTCCCCGACCAACGCTCGTAGTCGCCATTTGATCATATGTTTAATACTTTTTTTCCGAACGTTTGCACGTGAAAAAAGAAACAAATTTTCGAAAACCGAGTGTCACGTGTCGAATACATATGTAGACAAACAACGACCACCTACGTTTTCTCTAAACCGTTTTTTCCGTCATAAAAATTTACTGGGTGCCCTTTATTTTGGGGTGCATCCCTAGTATCAAGGATTAATGTAAAAACGTTCTACTATCCAATAGCGCAATATTTTTACTCCTGATCCGAATAAACTTATAGGACTATCTACAATCGGGTTTCGTTTACAATTATAATTTTTGCTGAAACGAAAAAATATTAAAAATGGTAAAACCAAGCGTTAAAATACATATAAAATAGGCTTTATATACATTTTGTTATGGGACCCAACTATATGGTATAGACATTTTAATCTCTGGACCAATTCGGACACAAGCCTCTTTTGACATTTCTGTACTCTTCCTAAACATCAAACTCTTGCATAAAGAGCTTTATGTTATTTAGATAAAAATGATTAAACGGTTAAGCTCTTAATACTAAAAACGTCACCGAACCTCCTCCCTCATCTCATCCCTTTCGACTTGGTATCAACCTCAATATATATAATATGATGCCCAATTTTATAAACAGTGAACAGTGAAGGAATGTCATAATTAATCCAGTTACGTGCTATAATTTCAATTTAAATAACTCTTGTTAGTGAAAAAATATTAAAACTCTCTTCAGACAGACAGTATAGTAACAATTTACGAACTTTCTTCGTAAACGTTAATAATTATAACTATAACAATTTTTTACGGAAATCTGTATAAAAAAAAAACCATCGTTTTCTCCACCACGTGTTTCTTTTAATCACTTATCAGCTTATCAGATTGTACGTCATATTTGACTGCAGTGTTAAGAAACAAATAACAGACACACTAGACCACAATATATAGTTTCTCGATTTTAGTATTATCAATTATTGGTTGAAAGTTATTTTTAGGTGACAAAACGTTTTTATCCTACCGAAAATTTTTTTCGAATGTAACCCGTTATAGCAATACGTCCAACTCACTTGAATATACATGTTACAAAGAAATATTTATTTGAAAAACATATATATATTAATTAATAATAATATAATATTTCCTGTACGATTTTTCTAACGGAACGTTTTAACAGAAGGGTTCCCGTATTATTCGCGTCCCGGCATCGTTTTGGACGATCCGGAATTCAAACCACACATGGGTGGCCAAAGACGTCCCATTCAAGTGCAGGTGCCCAGTCAAGGAGACGTATTTGACATAATGGTGTCGGCCATCCAAGGACCTGGAGATAAGCCGGCACTGCTCACCCGTAAGCATACACCGATACGTTTAAATAATTTACTAGTATAATTACATAATTGTTTTGATTATATTCTTATCCACATGTATGTAGTGTAGCTTTTTTTTTTCTCATTCAAAATCAAACGGTTTATTTATAATTTGTAAATACTTTACAAGTAAGTGCAATAAGCGAATCGAAAAAAAGGGTAATATTGATATAATAGACGTTACATAGAGCAACAAGGAGAAATCGTTTATTGGCAACACCCCAAGGGTGAATGTTATTTTCAGGGAGGAAATATATCGCCGCGCTTGTTCTTATTAAGGCCTCCAAGTGGGTTATCTATAATTTGTTATGACGAAAGAACAGTGGCGACAAGGTTAAGCGGATACTTAGTGTACGGTTATCACTGATAAATAATAACGAGATCGCGTCTAATTTGATATTATTGTCAACACGACAAACGATCCATCAATCATTTTTTTTTTCTTATAGCCGAAGATATATCACCGTCAGGCGTAGGCAAAGGAGAAGTGTCGGTGATAACGTCGGCAGAACCGAACCAGCAGTTCGTATCCATCGACGGCAAACGCACGTACATAAATCTGTTCGGTTCGGCGGAACCGACTGCGGTGGCGCCTCCGTCCATAAAGCCGACCAGCGCAGCTTCCGGGTGAGTGTTTCGCCGTATACCGTATTACCAGGGGCGGCTCCAGAGCCTTTGTTTGGGGGGGGGGGGGGGGTTAGGCCCAAGTTATAGTTTAACGAAATCTTATAACAAAAAGAAAAAAACAATTTAATCCGTACAAGAAATGCGTGCTACGCAATTCATGTTTAGAACATTAAAAATAATAATATCATAGTATATTATATATTAATATAGTTTGTTTATAGCCTTATTGGTTCTTCGCAATATAGATGGCAGGTACATCGTAATACCCCTATGGGCTCTATTTAAATACTCGAGCGTGCCGTATAATAGTATATTATGCATTTTTCGTTAACAATATAAATTTTTTTATAAATACGGTACGGCCTTGGGAGGGGGCTCTACCCCTAGACCTCCCCCCCGGAGCCGACCCTGTGTATTACGCGTTAAAATACGAAAAATAGGCCGTAAAAATTTTCCGTTCAATTCGTACACGGTCGAGAGCCGAGGGAGTGCAATGGGATAAATCCGTAATTATAATTAACGATTTTTCCGATTTAGCACCTACCGGTACGTGTACAATGCGTGTTATACTTTTATGATTTATACTACACGCGCGCGCGTAACTGCAGTCGTTTTTAATTTATTTCCCGGCACAACGATCGCGTAGACTTTCTCTCGAGTCGGTCTAAAAATGATCTCCAAGGTTTTCGAAAAGCATTCCAAACCGAACTGTGGCTCGCACTCTCAACGCATCAGTCGACCGTGCACAACACACTCGCGCGCGCACATATATACACGAAAATCATAATATTACTCCTCTCGTGTACCATGTTTACAGGGCCGGCCTTAGCTCTTTCAGCGCTAGGTGCTAGAATTATTTTGGCAATCTTATATGACTTAAACATATAACTAAAACAGGCGCAGTTTTGGTAACTAGAGGTTCCTCATTATATATACCTGTATTACAAGCCACGTTCATAATCATAAATGTTCAAAATAATTTTTCAAACGTGCATATTTGCCACATATTTGTAAATCATTCAGATAACAAACATAATAATACTTGAAATAATTTAATGATAGTTTATAAAACTGTAATTGTAAGAGTAGCCTATCCTTGCATGCAGTGCCGCAACTACACACTATGGGATTGGTATGCAAATCTGAATTTGGGGCCTAAATATTTTTTCAAAAAAATATTTTCCTACTATAAATAAAATATGTTAACCGGTATTTATATTATGGAAAGTAGTCTAGTGGATCTTTAATTTTAAATGACCTGCATTATTTTTTGCTATTTCTGTTCTAAGAATTAATATTACCATAGGATTATAAATACTTTAGCAATATAATAGTATTTATAATCAATGGTATTGTATTTGGTCATTGGCAACTAGTTAGTAATTGAGTATGTTATTTGATTATAAATATTTAATAATATGACAAATCCATTTTTTACATTTATTAATTTACTTCAGTTAAAATGTCTATAATAATACATCGTGTTTTATCGTGTTTCGGGGCCTAAACGGTTTGGGGGTCGATGTGCAATGCACACCTTGCTCACCCGGTAATTGCGGCACGGCTTGCATGCCGATAGAATAATAAATAATGATAATTATAATAGTAATCAAATTTATATTGAATCATATCGTGACATTTTTTTCTATCTATAGTAGATGATTTGTGTCGCCAACAGTTGATCAAATTTAATTTTAACTTTGACGCCTCTCACGCACCCTTCTGATTTTGGCACCCTGTTCCGTCGCACGTTCAGATCATATTTAAAGCCAGCCCTACATGTTTACGGTTAGGTTAACGCACAAATGCATACGCCACCACGTGCACCATTTTCCTATCGTTTTTTTAAAGTTATATTATTGTTTCGTTAATATCTGTACTCGAAAGGAAGCACTCTGTAAATCGAGTTACTCAACAGACATTTAACTAGTTCGGAAAACGACCAACATTGTTAGGAAGTTTTGTTTGTTCCATAGGTTTTATAGTTTATAACAGTATACGTTTCGTAATATTAAATATAATACATTATATTTTCAATAATCATCGTATAGAGCATTTCGTCGCGTGAACGTGATACTAAACACAATAAACAACTCTCTCTCTAGGCTATAATACCTAATAAATGTTTTTTTTCGTGTATAAAATAAATTCTATTTGAACACTTATTTTTTATTTTTTCTCTTCGGTTTTACACTTGTGCACGTCCTTGAACCACTCGCTGGATATAATTGTGAAGCAGTATTAGAAATGTTCTTAACGCATAACAACATAGGCATCATTATAAACGCTGTAAAAAGTCATATATTTAACAACGTTGTTTCCTTACATCGTTAAACGCGCACCCGTTTATGTACGTAGTTAGGTGCCTATGTACCTACACAAAATCGATTGTTATCTTTGTATAGACGTTTCAACGAACATCATTGTAATCGGTAAATCATTAACACTTATATATGAGTAGTTATAAACAATTTCCGTTAAATATGGACATGCGCGTTGTTGTTGTTTTGGATAGTGTAGAGCGTTCTTACGAAACTCTTTAAAGGTCAGCAGATGATGAGTGTTAACCGTTAAAAGTTCGGTGAGTTGTCTGCCAGGTTTTAATTCTACACATCCCGATTACGAGGAGAAAATACGAAAATACATTGATAAAAAATACGCTGCCTTTATACCCTTATTATGAAATATTGACAATAATTGAAAACAAAAAATTGCAATATTTGCAAAGGCCGTGGACGGATTATTTATTGTACATCTTAAAGAGGTCCGGAACCCGAAATAAGTTTAGAATCCATATATTATAGACCGTTATTTCTCGGTCTATGGGTATAGGCTACAGATTCTATTCGTGAAGTTCAGGCAGTAGCATTCCGTAGCTGTTCGTCAATCACCTAACGGACGATGTATAACTGTATTAATTATGCTGTCGATTTCAGATCGTATTCAGTGAGTCAGGTGTTACAACCGCACGGTGGTTCCAACCCTCCAGGGCCGCTGCCCAGCAACACTAAACCAACAGTCCCGGCTTGGAAACGACCCACACACCCACCGGTCAGAATCGACACTTGCATCGTGGGTGACGACACGACCTGCGACGCGGCCCAACATGAGAGATGTCGCACCGAGCTCGGCGTGTCTTCGTGTCTGTGCAGGCCCGGCTACAGCCGTCGAAAACACCGAGACCCATGCCACAGTACGTACCCCCAGAAGGATAATATTATAGATGTAATCTATGGGAGTGAACGATACCAACAATAACGAACGACCAATCGCTCTCTCTCTTTTCACATTTTTAGTTAAGGATCGAATTGTAATACTTTTTCGACATTTTAAACCTCGTCGCAATGAAACATTCTTCTAAAATTGTGTGCATGACGGTGATCATAAAAATTATTTTCGGCAGTATGAGTATGTCGAAGCAGAACAATTATGATACAAAACGATTTTGGTAAAAATTATCGGAATTACAGCTTTAAAAATGCTGAATTCACTGCACTGTTCATAGATATCTTAACCGCGATTAAAATAGCGTACACAAAAGAAGCTTTGTTTAAGTATTATAATATTAGTCATTAAAAAAATTAATAATAAAGTAACCTATTCTTAACTAAATTTAGTTACTATTTTTTTTCTATTTCACTTTTAAATTTTATAAGTTTATAAAAACGAGTAGTAATTATTAACTTATTATTAACTTTACCCATGTTTCTTAAGATTAAATTAACCTTGACAAGTTAAAAAAATGTATTCAACTTACTCAGCCTTAGCTATTAACCTTTTTTTTTTTACATAAACCACTGATATTTTCTCGACGATTTTGCAGCGTGTCACTAAACTTTTCAGAATAACGTCAATAACAATATAACAGTATTGTAATATCACCGTTTTACCTAGAATTGTGCACTGTAATTTAAACTGAACAGCATCGTTTGTGTGTATAATATAGACGCTGGATTAATAATGAAAAAAAAAACATATAACTCGTTTTTTCTTCACCGACTCGTCGGTCATTATATCATTATACCTAATCCAAATGTATACACGATACTGTAAAATAATTACGAACATAAAAATATTATTATGTTCTCGTAAATGATCCGTCCCAAACAATACGGTCGCGTGGAATTTTTTATGGAACACGATCGTGACTTTGGCTGACGTTGGAATAGCTGATGATAATATTATTTTATATTATCTTCAAAATTGTATTTTATAACGATTTTTTTTCCTTAGGGATCGTATCTATTGTTTTTTCATTACGTGTCGATCGCATGTACGACAACAAGATCACGTGGACAGATAAATACAAGGATTCCGAGAGCCAAGAGTACCAACAACTTGAACACGAAGCAGTTAGAGCGGTAAGTCGTAATATTCTATTTTTTAGTAAAATTGTTTTCGGTCAAAAACATAGCTACAACACTGTTATCGAGTTATCGAATTAACACATCTATGAACTATAAAATGAACTTTATCCGTAGATGATCTTCTAGACGATACAATATTATTTTATGATTTTGTTTCAGAAATATGTTTTTTTTCTAACTGTAGGTTAACCTACATATTATGTAAATTGTAAACGTATTAGTGTGCCAAAAATATTAACGTGGCAACAAAAAAGCATTTAAAACCGTGTAGTTACGTTTTAAACATTTCAGTTCTGACCGGTCAGTATACAATGCCTATTGTGCGTGTATCTAACTACGATTCGTGTAAAAAAAATATGAATGTCAACAATTAAGTATCAAATCGAGTTTGTACTGTTATTATTTTCAACATTCAGATAGCAGCGAAATTCAATTATCGGAACAAAGAGAATGAACGTTTGACGAAACTGACAAAATTGTCCAACATAAAATACTACATGTACATCGTGATCGTTTCGAATCTTAGATCTGTATTAATGTACATCAAATATAGATATACGTGTACACTAAGATTGCGAGTTTACAGTGCTCATGTCCTGTTCGAAATAACAATAACGATAGGCACTCGACGAAAGGATAAACAATAGTTTATATTGCGCTTGATTGTTATCGCAAAATTAAAAAAATAAAATATGTATTATTTTATTATTTTTTTTTTTTCACAATACTCCGGTAATGTTTACAGATTGATTCGGCGTTCTCGATGACACCGTTCTCGGACACATTCGTCGGCGCCAAGATCAACAACGTTTACACGTCCAAGACCACACCAGGCACGCCGGTCATGGTGAACGCTACGGTGCAGCTGACGGAGAACGCGGAGCACCTGCGCTCGTCCGTCAAACAGGACGTCCAAAAGCAACTGACGGGCGCGCTGCAAAGGCGCAACAACAATGTGGGCACCAGCGGCCTTTGGGTGGACTCGCCGGCCGGTGCCATATCGCAACTGCACGGTAATGACCGATTATCATTTACCGCGTCACCGCAGTTCGACTTTGAAACGATATCCGTAAATCCAAGCGCATTCGCCTCATCGAATTTCTCGGTGACACTCACGCAGTGTCCTTACAGGTTTAGGCGACCTGCAGTGTCCTCGTATGTTTTCGGTGACTGACACTTGTTGATCGAATTCGAAAAGCGTAGCAGTTCTGCCAGTGCGTGTCACCGCGCAATCAGGAAACGTCACACGTGTGCATCGTGCACGGTACTCCACGCGAATCCTTCGTCGTTTCGACGACGAAAGATTTGTTCACTCGCGAGACGCGTGATTGTTATTATCATACGCGCCAGAGCCGTACCAAAGCCATTTTTTAATCCTGAGGCAGAACTAAAACAATGCGCCCCCTAGGTAGTAGGATTGTCACATTCAGAGTTCTTAATATGTACAATGCGATTCAGTAAAAACTGAAAAATTGTAATTAGGTTTCTAGCAAAACAAGAAATAACATTTCTTAAAATATGTTAATTATTCTTACACCTCCCAGCTCCAAGCGCCCTAGACAAGTGCCTTGCTCGCCTCACCCTAGTTACGGCTTTGATACGCACATATTTACACGATGTCATTACGAACGGTTGACGAGCAAATGTCCGCGAACTCGACGGAACAAATTTCTGGGTTACCGTGCGCGCGTGGTCCGAAATATATCGTGGAAGCATTTTGTCGTCGTTACGTTTATTTTATACCGTATTTTCGTTACGCCTTACCAAGCGAACACCCGTTGTTGAACTGCAGTAACTGTATAAAATAAACTCTTACGCGAGGGATGTTTTTCTACTATCCAGCGACGCACGACCAACAGATTTGTTCAACGTACGCGCAACACATAATTGCAGTTGACTGCAGGTAGCAAACCCCCTCCTCGCGAAATTCGGGAAAATTGTTAACCGTATTTTTATAGAGTCAAAGCGGTTAACAGATTAAACATGTACGAAAATCTATAACCTACCTAACCTAACCGATTTCAACCCATCACAGCGGTGCTCGAAGGTTACGCGTACAGCGGACACGTGTTCGCATAACTCTGATGGTCTTCTCAGTGATACCGGAGAAAAATCTCACTCGGTCGAAATCGAACGTGAAAATCGCGACTAGTAACAAAACAACGCGCGCGCGCGTAACAATTGTTAATAAAAACCGGTGTAACGTTCGTGCGTTTGCGCAGATCTGGACGAGTGCAGCAGCGCGGAACTGAACGACTGTCATCCGCTCGGCAAGTGCACGAACGTGTTCGGCACGTTCCAGTGCGCGTGCCCGGACGGCTACAGGGACCCGTGGATCGGAAACACGCAGCGCAGCGGCCGAACGTGCGAGACCTGCGACCCGGGCCAGTGCAACCTACGCGGCGAGTGCTTCTTCCAGGCCGGGCAGCCGGTGTGCAAGTGAGTACCAATCGTCACGTACTGCGTAGCAACAGTACGGCCGACCCCCCCCCCACCATCACCACCAGGGGCATATTTAGAGTTATTTCTAGGGGGAAGGGGGTACGCTCTTTTCTTTAGTTCAGGCTCAAAATGTACAGGTAAAATGTTTGGCAATATTTAAATCAGGTGTATTCTTAATATTTGTGGTTTAATTTTTAATCTAATACCGCATCCACTTAAAATCGACTTTTGTGTAATTTTTTAACACCTGTCTGTGTTTTGAAAGTTACGCTTGTGTTTTATTTAATTTTTCACTAAGTATGGATCCGACAAAAAGCACAATTCAGTATTCACAGCCACGCGAAGTTCGATTTCGTTATAAAATGGTCCACATTAAAAAAAATTGAAATGTTTATAATCTCGCATATAATCAATTCCTTAAATACGGATTCAGGGGGGGATCGCCCCTTCGCCCCCCCCCCCTAAATATGACCATGCCCCTCTCACCTGATACTGCATTTGCGATGCGCTGTCGTATGCGCGGACGTCGATCGTCGACCGCGGATCGTCGCTGCATCCGGAAACGGGATCTCCATGCGATAGTACCGCGACGCGATGTGCGTAGAACTAGAAAAACGACTTTCGTGAACGCCGGTGCCAAAGAGAGTGGAGTCAAAAGCATTTGGGGAAAAACTAAGGCGCTTCGATGGTCTTAACGTGAAAGGTCTCGGCACATGTACTAAGAGGCGCGCGGATGAGAAATAGGAATAGTAAAATAAAAATAATTTACAATAAAGACCTTAGTGGCGAAATAAGAACGGATCGTGGGTCGAAATGGGGAAGAGAGGAATACTGCTTTCGTTCATCGTTATCGCTGTACGTAGGAGACCGATCAGTTAGATCCTCTTACACGACCTCTTGTGATACAGAGCCGCAAACTCGAATCGTTTCGAAATCCGTTTAAACGCTCAACCAGCTCTTACGGGCCATCAGCATTTCCCCTTTACCTATATCCGTACAGAAATATCGGTACAGCAACTGTATACCATCGACGCGAAACGGTTTGCCGAGAATATGTGATAACCCGCATATCACCGGTGGACCGCTCCGATGGTATTTTTCGAAATTCGTTGCCCACGCGTACGTTCCGTGACACATATAATTATAATCAGTGGCGGTAGCCAAGGGTATGGTGAACTGTGTCTGCGCCTGGGGTGCGAATCGCAGAGGGGCGCAAAATTGTGCAAAAGTCGTTTTTTTTATCCTACAGTCAAATCAAAGTTTTTCCATTATACTTTTTGAAATACGTAGACGTTGTCTATTTGTACACATGTATAACTTACAAAGAAATATCGTAAAATCAAATTTTAATTGGTTCAGAAGCGCTTTTTTTTCCTAAGTTTGCCAGGGGCACTAGCGAGCCTCCCTACGCCACTGATTACAATGACATGCGCGCGTACTTTCGCGCAGTACCGCCGGTGCACACGGGTACACGGGCATTGACGACGATGGCGTTCCGAAAGGAAATCAAGAAAGAACAGGATAAAAAAAACGGCCACGGCGCGTGCGTTATACGCTCGTAAGCCCGATCGGAACACGGTGTTGTGCGCATCGCCCGGGAACACGTCAGATCCCGCGGTTACGTCGTACCCTGTACACACTTGCGCATCAGATAAATCTCTACTCGTTGCGGTTGTTAACGTCTCCCGTCCTAACAGCGCTAAGATAACACGCGTGTTCTCCGGACGGTACTGCGGGGTTTTGCACATAAACCGACTTTATAACGACCGGTGGACGGCAGACTCGTCGTCACGACAATGAGCACGTTGAAAAAAAAAAATAATAATAAATAAGAAATGCTTAAAAAAAAAAAACAAACGCTCGTACAGAAATATTGTAGGTCAGTCAGTGCGCGAGTGTGTCGTCGTCGTCGTTAATTGTCGAAGAATATTTATTTTTCCCCTTTCTTTTCGCACGCCGCCACTGTTGCGTCGATTAGACGCCCACGATAACGCATTATACGTGTACGTACAACATTAATACAACGGATAGGCATGTTAACGTGTACGAGTGCGTGTGTATGGTTAACGGTACGTAAAACGTAGACGTACTGGTTAGTAAGCGCGTGCGTTGGATTTCGACAATTATTGTTAGACTCCGGTCAGCGGATACGTATAGTGTCTTTACCGTTCCGTTCTCGCCTATTCCACGCGCGGCACCGTAGTACCGTTTACCGTTTGTCACCCGTTGTACTCCCGTCGCGTTCCTATCACTCCGTAACGTTCTCGTTGTGCAAATCCAAATCGTCCGTTCGCAACGCGCACACAAACACATCACCTAGACACGCGGTAATCAGCGTATTATCAGTAGAGTTTACGCGCGCAATATGGTACACCCGTACATTATGTCCGACGACGACGACGACGGCGACAAGCTAACGAATCGAATGAACGATTGATCTCTGTCGCGCGTGATACGCGGGCGCGAGCGCAACGGTGTTTGCGACGAGAATACGTCCCGAACACGGTGGACGCGCGCGGTTTTATTGTTGTTGCGTTTCTAATCCGAATGAGAATAACGTAACGTCAAACGATCAATCGCACGCGCGTCAAACACGGTACACCGTCAGGGCCTTCTCGTCGCACCGCGTGCATCATACCTTATCGTCCGATAAACCAGGCCCTATTTTTATGTGCACCACGAAAGTACGAGTGTGAAAGCAGTAAAATCAAGTGTGCAGTCCGAAATTGTACAAATAATAGGGCCTGCGATAAACGTTGAGCTATCGTAGAATTTTTCACTTTCCAAATACTGCTCGACAAAATCATCAATTCTTACATCGTACTTTCTTAACGTATTATTATACGCAGCGTAAATGGTTCATTGAAAATGGATTGAACACAAGCCCGTATTTAAAAATTTAGCGCCCTCGGGCTTATAATTTACGCCTCCCCCTCTCCAAAACAATAAATAATAATAATAATATAACACTTATTATTTCGTCCATAATCGAAATTTTTTAATATTAAATTATAACTTACAAATGAAAATCGTTAAGTCATTCATTTTTTTGAATAGCAAATTATAATAAAAATACAATTTTTTTTTTTTTTTAATTTACAAATTATAACATAATAAAACATAGGTACTATTTTCCTTTTTTATTGTTTTATTTTTTTTTTCATTAGGTACATCATTTTTAAAATTAATTTTGCTAAAATATTTTGCCACCCCTGAGACTTGACGCACCCGGACATGTGCTTACCCGTGCCCATCACCCTAAATACGGGCCTGATTAAACATTACAAGTTACATCAATGTTTTCGTTCCGATATTAAATTATTTAAGTATTGGACATACACACACATACTAAACAACACGACATAGTATTCATAATATTATTTTAATCGTATGCCTGCAGGACAACAACTACTCGTCCACATGACTACACCAAAAAACTCGAATAGAAACATCTCTAACACTTTTAATTATAATAAGAAGTTCGAGGGACTAAAGATTAATATTATTATAATATCTATTAGTTTGTGCTGTCTTTAGTTAAATACTGTACAATTTATTTTATCGTCATGCACGCCTTTAAGCGTTCATATGTTTGACAGACAAGACATATGTAAATTAATTCATGTTGAATTCCTAAACCAACCTTAGCTGATTAAAGTATTAGAGATTTGAAGTGTAGCGAGAAAATAATTTCAACGGTGAATTTAAATATTTTTTAAAACACTTCATAAGCTTTTTGGTCCAATAATGATTAACATGTGATCATTTTTCCTACTAGTAGTTCTTCCGTCCCAATTACATCGCTGAATACGCGTACGTATAGGTTGCATCCATGTTGTAAATATTTTCCCCTAAAGTAACCTGTGTGTCCATTAAAAGTACATCGAAATAATGCATAGGTATATTCTTAAACTGCAGTAGATTTTCGTTGATTATATTTCATTCCACCCACAGGAGTTCAGGATGCATTTATGACTATAATATTGCTTATGAAAAAAAAAACATCGGAGTGTTCAAATCAGGACAGGAGCAATAGGAGTAATAACTAATAATTGGGTGTTTCAACTATAAAATTTATAAAAAATACGGTTATAAATCAACAGTAAAGAATGTGCGCGCACGAGCTACAGGCTTTCAAGTAAACATTTGTGAGAAACGACACAAACACGGTTTGGATGTGCGGCCTAAGTAAAACACACTCTCAGGCAGTGGCGTATATAGGGGGGGGCTAGTGGGCTACAGCCCCCCCCCCCCATCAAAATGTTTTAAGAAACTTAAAAATTATTTTAAACGTGTGTTATATTTTAATGGTGCTTTACACTTGTTTTGAATTCGTGTCCAACGTCAAATCGCTTTGGGACATTCTGTAAATTAAATGCAGATAAGTAGTAGTACCTACTGTGTCTTGTTAGTAATTCTCAGACAGCAATGGTAATCTAACTCTGTCCGTAATAGCCCCTCCGGAAAACATATTCCGTATACGCTGCTGGTGTTGGGGGTCTCGAGAAAATCGAGGTCGTTACGAGTGTATCATTTAAGTCCGCCGTTTGTTCATATTCTCGTCGCCGGTCGTTACAGGTGTTCCGGATCGTTCTACGGGGCGCAGTGCGAGATCGACGGCGAAGTGCTGAGCGTCGCGGTCGGCTCGTCGGTGGCGGCCATCTCGATCATCGTGCTGACGCTGGTGTGCCTGTGCGCGTGGAGTCGCCGGTGGAACAAGGAGCAGAAGGTCGGCTCGCCGGTGTTCGGGTACATGCCGACGGGCGGCAGCACGGTGAAAACGCCCGTGATCGGCGGCCCGCCATACCAGGTGTCCATCGAGGACCGCATGCGATGGGCGCAGATCGCCGACGCCATGGCGCACGCCAACCATTACGCGGTGAGTACCTACGGCGTGTTAAGGCCACGTTAACTGTTCATCAACGATTAAGGGCCGACATTAGGGGAAAGCGAAACGGCACAATTACCCGGGGCCTCGCGCCTTCAAGGGCCTCGCGCTTAAAATTTTCACGCGGCACGCCGCCGCACGGAGTACGGAAACCGGAATTCAATCGGACATTTATTTGATCGCATTTATTCTTAAACGTAATCATCAATCATTACCCGATATCGCGTGCACCTGTCGCCGAGTCTGAATACATATTATCGCCTTTGATTTCGGCCTACAGGCTGTAGGTGACTATTGCTATGGACAAAATAAGTTTTGCCCAGGGCCTCGTAAAAGGTAACGCCGGCCCTGCAACAATCGGTCTTCCATGGTGGAGCGTAAATGTGTACCGTCCGACCCGGGGCCGTATTTAGGAATTTGACACCAGGGGGCAACGATAAAAAACGCTACGTTATACCAAATACAAATTTCTGCGGGTTAAAAAAGATCTTTCTGAAAAACAATTCGTTGCCGCTGTTCACAAAAACATTCTAAGTGCAATGTCAACATAAGGATAGATTGTTTATAAATCTTTGGATCTGTCGACAGTACTCGACCGTTACCGAGTATGTGTGTGTGTGTGTGTGTGTGTGTGTCGTGATGCCGTGATTGACGATATATATTTTTTTTGAAATACACTTTTTACTTTGTAAAGAAGTTTCATTTCAAAAATATTAGATCATTAAATATTGAAAATATAAAAAAATTAGCCACCCACTTATATTCAGCCACCCGGGGCTACAGCATCCTGTAGCTCCCCCTTAAATACGGCCCTGGTCCGACCGGTTTGGAGTCGTGCAACGTGTGTGAACTACGTGCGTAAGATATCTTGGTATGAATCAACCGACGACTTGTTATAACCGTGCAGTCCGACAAAGAACACTAAAAAACGAATATTTTGAAAAAATACAAATGTAAAAAGAGCGAGACACAATGATGGGTAGATGATATCGTTGTATTGGTATTTTAAATTTAAATTTTGCTCCAAAACTGAAAATCCATTCTGAGTGGAAGAGGTTCAGCTTATACTTCTGAAGATGGTTCATACCGTAGAAAAACTAAATTTCTTAATAAGTTGAGTTGAACTTTTAATGTTCTGACTTTTGCATCAAAAATAAAGGCATCAACGTTTTAGGAAATAAAAATTTCAAATGTCTATAAACAGCACCTTCTTCTTTAAAATACTATAGTAAATACTTTTACTATACTATAATACGCAAACTCCTTTAAATTATTTCGGAATTATAAAGTGTCTTTAACTAAATAACTTATATCAATTAATTCAAATATCTGATTTTGTCAACATTTTATTTTGTAACGATTATGCGAATTTTCAATATTTTTAAACTATTATTTATTAATTTTTTTTTTTTTTTTGCTTATTCTTATTTATCTGTATCTATTTGTCAAGACATAAGTGTAAAAATTAAACATTTTATATATTTATGAATACAAAAATGTAACAAACGTTCGTGATTTTTAATGTTTTGTCAAAATGTAATATTCAAACGCTCATAATTTTTTTTTCTTCTAAATTTGACTCAATTTGTTTCTCTTTAATCAGTATACTTCGTATTAAATTTTCAAAAATTTGTCAAACAAAAATTATTTTATTGACATTTTTAAATAAAATCCAAGAAATAATTAAAATTAATATTTTCAAAAAATAGCTCTGAAAAAAATACTATGAAAATAATGCTATCCATAGCAAACGGTTATATAGGTATTCAGTGTAAATTGCATATTTCTATACGATTTTTGATACGATTACTATTATTTTTTGAATTAAGAAGAAAACATAAATTAAATTTTGTCCAAGGTACCTAAGCTGCTAATTTTTCCGTATTTCCCTAATTTTCGTCAATTTTTCGCAATAAAACCGTTGATAAATTCATTAAGTAATCCTCTCCACACTGCCAAATACGAGTAAACAACATTTTCTATGAAAAATTTCTAATAATTCTGATGATCGGAGTAATTCTTCAGGTCGAAATCATGCACACAGGGACATAAAAAAAATTCAGATATCATTGTAAAACCGATCCATTCCTCGTTTCACCGAAAATCTAAAACCATCAGTGTTTGTTGTTGGTATTTACTTTTACTAGAAAAATAAATACCCGCACACTATCTGGTTTTATTAAGTTTTATGATTGGTGTTTTATAAACTAATAAAGTAATTCAATTCCAGATTATACAGTTATACAGCGACGTCATTGTTACAGTATAGAAGTTGTACGTACTGGCTAAGCAACTGTGTAATGCTCGGATTGCAAAATGTGCTTATATAGTAACGCATCTACGAGTTTATTGAAATGTATTGGCACAGTTAACGGCATTCTCGTTCACTGTATAAGTCGATGATTCCCCACAAAAATAAAAACAAATAGGTAATCGCTAAATCGGCTGCTGCTGATTCTTCGCTTGTTTCAAGTCCGTCGACTTGTACCTATAACGTTTGAAACAATTTGACTCAACCCATTTTAGTTGCATTTGTAATCAAAAAAACCATCTAGGTGGTTTACCGAACTGATTGCTAACGATTCGTGTTCTTTGAACCTTGCAATAAATATATTTATTTGAGAAAATTAAGCGTGAAATGGTAAAATATTATTTTCGAATCGGTATTGCCTATAATATTACCATTCGGTCCGAGTTGGATTGCAGATATATTTATCAGACACATTCGAATGCACAGTAATTGCTACGTAAAATTACACCTATTACTATTTAATTGTTTCATAATAATATGATTGCTCTGAAGAAATTTCACGTTTTCAAATAATAATATGTAGATAGTATAGATTACAACTATCTATCATAAAAAATTAATATCAACGAATCAACAGTTATTTTTAATATTTCTTACGTATTATTATTAAAGAAATAAAAAAAGAAACACGTATTTCATCAACAAGTTCTACAACATTGCCGTTTTCCCCGTTCCACTCCCCATAAAAGTTCCACCAGCCCCACTCACCTTGACCGCGAGCCTTTCACAGAACAGAGCGCTATGCACCTAAAACTGTTTAAGAACATTGTTCTGATCGGATTCAACGGTAAAAAAAATAATAGAAGTGTAAAAGTAATCGATGAACGCGAAATGTGTGCATTATTTTCTCTGACGGGCGGCCCGAAAGAACTTTGGTAACTTTCAGCGATTGTTGTACTGATCTAGTCGTTCGGATTTCAGCCCGAGCCGGGAAACGGCACGATGCGGTCAAACATGTTCGGGTACGCGGGCGCGCCGATGCCGTTGCCCAGGCTCCGGCCGCCGGGCACAAGCACGATTTCGCACGCTTTCCGCACGCCCGAATCGAGCACCAGCGAGGAAGAGGACCGGACCGACCTGCTGGGCCGGAGTTTCCAGACTTCGTCCAGACCGAAGAGCAGATCGTCACTAGCGGTAAGTGCGACGAACACGTGTGACGTTATTATTGCTTTACACACGAAATGAGTAGTAAGTTCGATTAGCGATCAAAGATATAGTACGCGACATAGTATACTCGTATATCCATTGAATACGTTATCAAAATTAAAATTAACCGGTACGCAGGATAATTATAAACCTCGAATGTGGCCCGCAAGCTGGGCACGCCTGATAAACATTATTGCCGTTGACCCGTCTGCGTGTCGGCGAACTCGGCATGCCGAAGTAACCATCATCAACTGTTGAAATCGTCCGACAATCATTAATGCGCATCGAGGAATCCACTCGCGATGAGTCGTACGTTTTCGTTCGGGTCTTGATTTATTTTACACGATTTTCCTTGGCAAGTTTACACGAGCAGAGCGGTGTTTTTGCTTTCAATCGTAAAAAATCCGTTCAAATGACCAATTTTACGACGACCAACAAATTTGTTTATTATTTTCCGATTATTTTTTAAAGATAATTAAAGATATTCGTTGTGCCGAGTTCACGGACACATCACATCATGGTTTACGAACAGCTCATCAATCGCGTAATGGTATCATCGATATATGCACACATTGGATATAGAGTTACAACATTTCATATTATTTTCCGTTAACACTCCTACCACAGCTGTAACAAGTTAACTTAAAAACGTCGAAATAATACTTGACGTAATATTTCAGTTCATTACGAACGCTTCTTAGAATATTACATTATACCGAGCGGGTAACTGACGGATTGTTAACTGATTATATACAGTAATCCTCGTTATCCGCGAAGGTTACGTTCCAGCAAACCTGCGCGGATAGTAAATCTGCGGATAACGAAACCACAAATCAATGTAAAAAGGGAGGTTAGATTTAATTTTTTTTAATTCCTACAACTAATTTATTTATTATCTATCGTATTATTTCTTAATTTTTACGTATATCTCGGATACTAGGTTCATTCATTTTGTACATTCTAGCAAGTGACGCTACTGTATCACCCACTTTTTAATTTGTCCAAAATTTCAATTTTTTGAACGAATAATAAAACATTTCTTCTCCTTTTTATTGACATTTTACATTGAGAAGCCATTTAAAAATATTCTCACCTCTAAATTTATTAAACACTGCTGTACACACGTGTCACGCACAAATATCATCTTACAACTGAGAAATTGACGATTATTAATAGTGCAGGTGTAGGTAAACTTTTGTGTTTTATCTGGAATAAGTATAAGTATATATTATGTATATGTGTTATACCTAAGGTGATATAACAACAATTATCTACAATTATTGTCAAAAATAAATTTCTACAGTGTTCGTGTAATAACGGTAAAACGTTATCGCAATCGCATTAAAAATATGTTATCGTGGACCCAACCACGGATAAAAAAACGCGGATAATGAGGGGTTACTGTAATCTTAATTTAATCAAGTCAATTACTTACATCGTTGTAAATTCCATGCAAATATACATTTTCCATATTTCAATTGTTAGTATTTATCAAGGAGGGAATTTAGATGTTGTACAACGACTCTCGTACTGTCAATATAAATAAATCCAGAATATCATAATCAGCGTTGTTAGTATGTGCAGCTTTGTTTTAAATTTTTCGTCGCAGTTTTCCTTTTGTTTTTTCATTGTTCTAATAAAAAAATAAAATATTTTTAATACGTTTACACGTGATGATTTCCTACATAGTGTACTTTCTTACTTACACAAATACCTATACGAATCATGATATTAAAACAGACATTACTTGAGTTGAAGAATTTCCAACGTAACATTAAACAAGGCAATTTGCTACCATTGAAACAAGAGTAAATATAATTTAATACTTTGTAGTGATAAAATGATACTGTTTACAGAAAGTCTTCTACGAGCAATTGTCCATGACTAATTCGAAAACCAACAATAATAAATTATAAGCGACAAATACTAGACAAATTGTAAGACAATGCGACACTTGTTTTCATTCTAAATTGTTAAAATCCAATAACAATTACGGAGCGTTCCAGTTCGGACCGTAGTCGTTTTCGTACACCAACAAAATATAATAAAAAAAGTCGAAAATATAAATAACATTTGTCGAACAAGATCAAATTAGACGTTTTAATTATTCATTTGGAAAAAAAAATCAAACATCATTTTTTATGTGAAATCAACGAACTCTTTCATAAATAAAAGGTTTGCAATGTTGACCGATTTTTTTTGTTGGATTTTAATTGACGAAACAACCGATTCGTCATCGGTGGTATGACGACCGCTTTTATTATTATATCTATTGTACTGTTATTAATATTGTACGGTCAAGGTGCGACATCATTACATCGCGTGCAATTGTCGTGGGCAACATATTAACACAAAAACACATTTTTTTTTTCTTTCTCGATCCTGTTCTTCTTGTTTACTTAACAATATTACTGATTGCATTTTGACGGTGCGGAAGTTGTTATATAAATATACACATCAAAGACCATAGACGATAGTACGCTCCCGTGTTAGTGGTCTTGTATTCGCGTATTATTATTATTATTATTATTATTATTGTGTACGGCGTATTGTGAATCGCGTTGAACCGTGATAAAAAAAAAAAAAAAAAAAAAACCAAAACGCGGAAACATATTCGGTGTACCGATCGACATACAGATGTAACGTAAAACGCAATATACATAATATCCATATCGATAAAGACGATCAACTCACGAGTCTCGTGTCTAACCCTTTCCCATTAGAGTTCAACGAATCTGCCGGTTCGACGCTTATTTTTTGTTTATCGTATAGTTAATATAATTTTTTTTTTTTTTTTTCTCTCACCCATAGAATCAAAGCGGAATTTACTACGACGTGGATTACGAACAACAGCAGCAGGGCGAAATGACGTTCTCGCCCGGTTGCATTCCGCTGAGCACGTACACGATAGGCAGCCGCTCAAACTACTACAGATGATCGTGCGCGCAGTGACGGTGTGGCCCGAGAGTATCGCGACGGCGGTAGTAATAATATTAATATAACAATAATGTAATACACACGTTAATATGTAAGCAAGACAGACTGAGGACAAAACGTTTATGATTTATAATGATAATGATATATTTATAAAACACTAGTGTATAATATTTTTGTACGCTGTATCGTCGTATGCCATTGTAAACGGAATTAAAAAAATTCGAATTCATATTGTATCGCACTTATTAAAGATGTACGCACGTGCAAATTACTTTATTGTGCGGCAACACCTACTAAATAACGAACACCACGCGGGGCCACGTTCCTTTGTACACGCATTGTAAAAATTAAAAAGACCCGTACGATCGTTTTATAGATCATATAATACGAAATAACGTCAACGTGTGTACGAAACGTTTTCGATTCGTCGGACTCTGTACACATATAATATACTACGATACGATTTCGGCGTGACGTCACTGACTCTTTTCGTACACACTTGGTGATGTCACTCCGAGAATATTATAATGCATTGATTCTGAACGATAAAAACAATAAAAATAATAACTATGTTCTATTACTCCACGAGGGGACATTACGTAAATGTTTATTGTATTATGATGTGCGTTTTTTTTTTTTTACATTAGTCAATAAAATTGTATTTTTTATGTTTTTTTTTTCTGTACGTTTAAATATACATAATGTACACGAATACTCAAAAAAGTGTCAGAAAGATCTACTTACAACCACGCTCCACGCGCGCGTGTTATAATATTACCTCTACTAGGGACTAACTATGATACACTACGGTTCCGAAAAAACCGATTCTGCCGGTTTTTCTTCGTAAATCGCCGCTGGTTTCAAAAAAAAATAAATAAATAAAATAAAAATTAATAATTGTAATACACGCGTGTAGGTAACGTTTATTACAAATATTATGATACATTGCAATAACATTTGTAGTCTTAAACACTTAAGTCGAGTGCCATGAATGCAGTTTGCACACACATTCAACAATGATTTATTAAAATATTAAGTTCGCGAATTCAATATATTTTTTCTTACAATATATAATATGTATAAAAAATACACATAGTACTAAATATATTAAGCTGCGCGACCATAGGCAGAAATCGTGTGAGATATAAGACGGAGGGGTCTAAGGAATTGATATTAAACTGAACGTAGGGCCATTTCTCGCTCGACCCCAAGGTTACCGTAACTTTGTAACAAGATATTTTAACTCATAATTCCTTCATCTTATTCCGTATTTATTTTTTTCCTGCAATATAAGTACAATGATATAATCATGATAAATTAAAGTATTAATAAATATTGATTAATATCGTGATAACGGTGATTTCCCATGATTTTTTTGATTTTATTTTTTTTTAATTGAACTAGAATAATTAAAAAACCTTTTATTATATTGTACTATCTTATTTCTGTATTATTTACTATATTGTATAGGTTTAGTGTTCTGTAAATTTGTTTCAATCTAAGTACAATATTGTTTCAAAGGTTTTGCTCGGCTTCAACAATTTGTTTTCGATCTGCGCCTATGTATAGGACTAATAGGTATATCCAGTGGCGTCGTACCTTTTTTTATATCACTGGGGTAAACCCTACTTATGGGTACCCACCTACTCACCCAAAAATCATAAATAGCAAGTATTGTATACCTGTGAGCAACGAGTATTTACTACACATCTAGTAATTACATAACATTATAGAATATTTTACCGTACAATAATATATCTAGCACTCATTAAGTCTAACCACCTACCCACCACCTAAAAAATTTCTGGGGTATTTACCCCACTTGCCATACGTTTTAGGCGCCACTGGGTATATCTGTATGTATTATACACCTCCGATATCATACATATTATTTTGTCAAAGTGATAATATTTCGATGAGATTTACGAGCGTGTACAGTATATTTAGTGCAGTAGATCTTTCTGGTACTTAATATATAATAAACAAATATGTATTTTTTTATCCTCAATTATATGATATCACAGTAGTATTATAATATGATGTTATAGTGTTAAGTTTGATCCATTGTACATTTCTAAATTATAAAACTATTTAAGATATTACGTAGTAATCATGTTTTCAACAGTCCTAATCGCTTACTCTACATTCGATTGGATTATCACGATTGTGTAATCACTGGACGAGTGCGTGACGCGTGTGTATGCATACACACCTAATCTAACCGTACTTACGCGGTCGATTTACATTCTTTTGACCGACGTCCGACATTATTATACACACATCTGCCGCCGGTTCCAACGCGTAATCCTCGAGCCTCGATGGGACTATTTATATTAATCCAAACGTATAACTATGTTCTTCCTCGACGTAGATGTACAATTTATCAAATTATAACCTGTTTTTTTTCTTTCTCGAGCGTAATCTCGCACCGGTGCCATCGCCCGAAGATATGAAAAACAATAAAAAAAAAAACCGAGAACGTTAACCTCTCGACGTAGCTACACTTACGTGTGCATTTACGGTAACAGATTTATCATGTGTATCCAAATTCAAGATTACCACCTTAGTTCAATTTAATGTATATTTTTTATATGATTTATAAAAATAAATAAAAACACTTGGGAAATACGTAATAACTGTACCGTTAAGCCGTTTTTATATACTCGCATAAATTAATTTCAAAAATTTACAAGGATTAAAATATTTCTAACTTGAAATATTGTATAACTACAAATTCAAGCACCTAACCATAGGGGTGTTCAAACTTTAGTGACCAAAGGGTCACAACTAACAACAAATAACAAAGTTTTGATCATGAAACTTTTTTTTTAGACATGAAAAAATATAGAAACCATAGGAGTACTTTTTAATTGAGATCAAAAATAATAACCATTGGGGTGACAAAACAATAAAAATACATTTAAAACTAAAATAAAAACACATACATAATACTAATGTACTCTACTGGTACTGAGTAGGTACAAACCGTAGACTTTTTTTTTATCCTAACGTGATTTTGTTGGATGCATAGTCCGCCGGGGAGACCAGTGACCACCCAGCCCCTCCCGTAAACGTGCCTAATAAATTTTAAACGTTCCATAATCTCTGCACTATAAACTAATATTTACTACGAGCATAAATACCTATGTATAATAATAGCTTAAATACCGCCGCTTTGCCCGAAACAGTCATTGCCAGGCTAACGATTCCAATAACCACTGAACCACTTTAATTTAGAGTTTTTTGCTTATGTTGAGTTTAATGTACTTCGCACTTTTTGTCACATACATTTTGAACTTATATATATGACGTTGGAATAAGGGTGATGTTAAGTTTATGAAAAATAAAATAAGTCATGGACATACCACATAATTCCACGAAATCGTAGAATGTACGCGACGTTAAATTTACGCAGATATTAAAACGGCGTCGGTTGCGCGAAATTAATGGTTACATCGAAAAATAAATTGCCAAGGAATCAATCGACATCCAAAACGAATTTAACGGCTCATACGTCTTCACGAGCACGAAAAATATATGTGGCTGAACTAAAATTATAATTATTTCAACCAAAAATACTAGTTACTCTTAATACAAGGTATGGCACCAATGGTAGGATGATTCGTTGTAATACCCAAAATGATATAGGTAAATAGTTTAGTTGGTCAAACAAACCGCAAATACAAAAAAATAAATGACACAAACTGTATCACTATTCAAAACTGTGGTCACACAACAGTAATATTGGACTGACACTAAAACCTATCTAACTGAGATAACAAAATATGTATTCAAACTAGTGATGGGAAAAATTCGAATTTATCGAAGTTTGAAAATCCTGATTAATAAAATTCGAAATCCAAAATGCAGATTCGGAGAAAAATTCATAATTCGGATTTTGAAATATTGAATTAGTATTCTTTTAGGTATTAAGAAGGTATTGAAAACTCAAATATTTTAATATTTTTCATACATTTAAGAACCATTGGTAATTAACATAATTTCGAAAAGACTAAATGTATCTCCATAAAATGAAAACTGTCCGGAAACGTAAAAACAGATTTTAGTGATCAATATTAAATTTAGATAAAAATTGAAAAAAGGTTGAATTATTTAATTTCCTTATAAAAAACTAAGTATGATATTGCGGTCGAGCAGGTTATTATTATTATTTAAACACATTTATCACATAAAATTAGTTTTGAAAATGTGTGGAGAAATGGCCTTTTCGAAATGATCAATTCAATTGTGATTTGAAGTAAAATAAAAATAAAATAATTTGACAATAAGGTTTTATTTTTCTAAGCTTAATTATTTAGATTAAATAAGTAACAAATTTTGTATTTTCAGACGTTTTAAATTAATACAATTGTATATAAATGTCAAATGTCTTTAATTTGTAATAAATGTGAGGTTTTTATTGTGATTTTTTTATGAAAAAATACAATTGTGACCCATCTACTTTTCAGTGACATCGAAAAAGTTCACTTTCTGTCTTAATATTTCCTAATCATACCGTTCTAACTTTTCGATATAGAATCAATTAGTGCATTAGACTGAACCACTTTTTGTGTATCGAAAAAACATTTAATTTAATATTTTTTCTAAATGCAATCTTCCAGTGATCGTGCTGTAACAAAAGTAATTAATTACGCATTGTAAATTTTAAAAAAAATATTTTTTTGAAGATGTTTCTAAGAAAATTTTAAACATATTTTTATAAATCAATCGTTGGAAACCATGAATCATATTCAACTTACGTAAAAAAGAAATGGTAGAATACCCAGAGGCCGCCCTAGACGTAAATGGGTGGACACTGTAAAATCAGATCTAGCAAAGATTGCACCAGAAATATAACTAGCAGGAAGTGAAAATAGAGAGAAGTGGCAAGAAATAATGGAAGCAGAAAAGGCCCTTGATGGGCTATAAAAGCTAAAAAAAAAAAAAGTAATTTTATAAAAGAAGATTGAAGATTATCATCAATTTAGATTGACTGCATTTAAAAATTATCAATCGTCAATCAATTATCAGTCTTGACTGTCAGTCTCATTGACATTCACATCATTCAAGACTGTCCGTGTATGGGAAACTTTTTTTGTTTTCGTGTATCAGTTCGTTTCTTAATTGTATTAAACGTTTGGTTAATCATAATATTATTGTCGATAGTTATCAATTTACGCCAATAACATCGATCGTTTCAACTATTAAAAATTGTAGGTAAATTAAATCATGTTTTTTCAAAATTTAGGGTTGAAAACAATTACAAGACATTAAAAACATACTGCGTAGTGTTTCATCAAATAATGATTTGCATAAATTGTATTTAAACAAAACAGCTTGTGAGAAATATGTACCAATCACTTCAGTGAATGTTGAGTCTTTGTTTTCAATGTATAAAAACATATTGTCTGATAATAGTCAGTTTCACAACTGAAAATTTATCTATATACTTGATAGTTAATTTATTTTTCACAATTTAATATAATTTTTTCTATTAACTTCATACCTAATTTAAGTTAATTATGGTTCATGTTTTTTTTTTCATTTTATAAAAATAAATAATTTTTTTTTTAATTTTTTCAAACAGTTTTATTCTTTTTTTGTTATTTATTGTACTTTAAAATTCAATCACTAGTAATTACTAATTACTTATCGAGACCTTATCAATTCTCATTTTATATTAAATTGAATATCATTTCGAAACGAACATAAACATAATTTTTCAGAAGCAGATTTCCAATTTACTCGTATTGTATTTAAAGGTGTATCAAGTGATCTATATCTCAGATCGATTCGATACTAACCGTTCGATGGTTATACTTATTGATAATTATTATTGGCAATCTTAATTCCCGACATAATCTCATTCGAAGCGAGGAAAATCTACCAATTAATATCATTACTATTTCCTTGTAGCATGTTAACGTACCACATTAACATTTTCAAAGTTACAAAACGTTTTACCAAAGAATTGAAACCCATCTTATCGACTTTTTTCAAAAGTAATTTATTTTAAACACTAATAACGTATATGGCATAAATGTTATGATAACAGTTATTATAGCCGATTTCCGTTAATAGGCAACATTTTTTATAATATTAGTAAATGGTATAAACATGTTCAGTGTTGTTTGTGATTTTATACGAACTGCAAGTCAAAGCATTTTTTTCTTTATCATTACAATTTTTTGCATTCCAACGATTGAAAATGAAAGAAAAGTAAATATAATTATTATCATTTGCATACTATATACAATATAACTTTACAAATGTCTTTAGCTGTAAACATGATTTTGAGCGTAATGTCTTGAACGCGAAGACGACGGGACGAAATATGTGGTGTCGTCAATGCTTCTTTTGTAGAACCAAACGTTCATTTGCGGAAAAAATGACGCAATGTAAAAGTAAGTTGTTAGTTTATGAATAATGTTGTTGGTATTGATTATTAAAATATAACTGTAATCAGACCAAATAAATTAGTGGCTTAGGAGTAACATAGAATTGAAATTTAATTAGTACCAAATAAACGATTAAAAAAAAAAAATTGTTAAATTGTGGTTCTGAATCTTTTATTGAATTTTTCGTCTTAATTTATATACATCTGAAAATAATAACTATGATAAATGACAAAAATGTATTAAAGAAAATAAATCCTATTGACAAAATATGCTTTAATCATAATTTAAATAATAATAATAAAAATATATTATTCTAATACAATTATTTATAAAGAAAAAAAATACATTTTATACATAAACATACATTAAGTATATTTTATTTATACATTTTCGGTAAAACAAACAAACACTTGTACCTAAGTTAGTCGTGCCAATTTTAAAATCAAATATTTAATTCAGAGCAATATATTGTGTTATTTAGTAATTTAAAAAGAAACATTAAATTTAATATTGTTGATAAATTATGTAACGAAAATTTGGGGGCAAAAACCACACCAATCATGATGGTTCCGAATGGAGTTGTCTAAATGCATTACAGTGCAATCATATAAATCATAAGAAACTGGTTTATATCGTTGGATAAACAATATTATCAGCGGTTAGTGCATTATATAAAATATATTTGGGAATAATAATCTTTTAAGATTGATTAAACATTGATAATATTTAGATTTAAACATTCATAAGAATAGTTATCTAATCATGCCTTATGACGGTTTATGACTGGTTTCTGCATAGAATTATTATACAGGTGCTTTTAGACTAATCCCAACGAAAACAGTAAAGCAACGAAACGCAAAACGTATATAGTTTCCAACGCTCTTCGCGTCCAAGTTTCAACAATCGAAGAATATATTATAAGGCTCTAGATTCGATAAAAAGTGTTTCGTTTTTTTTTTTTATATTATTATTATTTTCGCTAACGAATGTATTCCGCGTGTTGTTTACGTAGACTGTCGCGTGTTGGTGCACGATCGGTGCCTAGCACCGAAAGTGATCGGGTCCGCCGTGAGCGGCCTCCACGGCATCCTCAAGTCGACCACGGGCGATCGGGAGAGCGGTCCAAAGGGCAGCCCGCGCGTATGGCATTTGGACGACCTCGACGTGCACGGTTACGGTTACCATCTGCACCGCGACCTCGAGGATTTCCTGGTGCCTTGCCGCGCACCCTTGGAACTCGACGATACCGTTGAGCCCGTGGTCGCCGAGTTTTTTAGAATGTTCGCAGGGCGCAAGGACTCGTCGGGTAAAACGACCGCGGTGTCTACCGAGGAACCCAACTCTGCGGACGTGCGAAACGGCAACGGCGGCAGGTCACGGCGGAGAAGACGACGACGGAACGGACGGAGAGATGCTAATGCGATTACAAAAAACTAATCGATTTCATATACATATAAATATGTTATACTAATAAACTATTGTTGTTTCTGTTAATGTGTAATATTAAAACTAATGGGTTTTTTTTTTTTTTAACGGTAACAAGTAGATAATGAGTACTGCTCCACATTTAGTAAACAACTTGTGAGCGCCAAATTTATCCACCCCAGGATAATCCGTGGGGAGCAAAGCCTCCCACAAGCCCCCGACATCGCAGGGCCTACAATTAATTCGCACAAGATATAGACATAACCTGTAGGCGGTAAACAAAACCCAAATCCCTAATGGTATTCCAGCAATAAACTTGACCATCAATAACAGTATCGCATGCATAGGTAACATAAACAAAAATACCTAAAACTCTTACTGCATACATACACGTGTAACATAATATATATATATATAGTATGTTACATATTATGTAGCATACTCCCACATAGAATAAACATAACGGTTTCGGTTCTGTCCACCACAATTGTCTGAATACAAAATAACTTCTTTTACACCTTGATCCTTGATAATTTTCAAAAACTTAAGTAGACAAGTTGAAATTTCATTGGACCCTCTATTACCCTCTAATTAATGTCACACAAAACAGTATCAATGTTTCTTTTCTATATCAAAGATGGTAAAATTTTAAGTTACAAATTTACGTTTATAATAAAAACTGCTAACATTAACGATAAATTGATATTGAACATTGAGGTGTGTAATAAATATTCCATGTCATCCGCATACGACATACTTAACTCACAATAGTGTCACTTTCAAAAAAAAGACAAATTGTAGAAAATCCAACTGGAATCAGAATCTAAAATATATTAACATGGTATATAAGAGTAAGAGTAATCTGCAGGTTATTTTAAGTTATGGTAGGAGAGCTGTAGCCCCCTCCCAAATTTTTTACCCTAGTAGCGCCTAAGCCTCCCAAAAAGAGAAATACATTCCAAAGAAAAAAGAATTATCTTAAATTATTTATATCTCTGGCGGTAAAATGTATTATAGAATGATGTAACTCAAGTTACTTCTTTTTTTCGTGGGATTTCACTAATTTCCATATATTTTTGAAACTTATTTTATGGTGTTCAAATCATAATACAGGTACTGCCGTTTTCGTAAGAGATAGCACGAACAAATGTCTATTACAAAATAGCAGTATCTCGATTTTGCATTTTTCGAGTTGCCTTATTCGTTGTGTATGTCAATATGATTCATCACCGAAACGAGTGAGAGGTTGTGTCAAATAAATTATTTCGTTTTTATTATTATAATAAAATTGTTTTTTTTTTTAACCGTATATGTACACATAATTATTCATATTATTAAATACAGTTTGTTTTATGTTTAAAACAATTTCAAATATAATTTTAATTAGATCGTTTTTTTTTCATTGTAAATATTTAAAATAATTAAACTTATACCTACGCAATAAAATTTTAAACTAATTAAATTATTCCCTGCAGTTTTGGATCGATTATACCACGTGGTTGGTGATAAAATCGAGGTTTAAAAGATATTTAATAGTTTTATACTACTTAGTACATGGCTACGGTCTATGGTGTTCATTATAATAACTTCGTATGAATAATATTGAGTCCGTAATTAGATAATTAATGACCATACAGATCTGTAATAGGCATGTCCGAATTAATTTTTGATTTATAAGTGGTTGTTGAAATAATACATTTTAATATTAAAAAACTTAAGTTTTTTCTTTTTTTTTTTTTTGATTAATTTTTAAATTAATAATATATTATTATCATCAACAAATAATTTTGCAAAACAAAGAAATTATTTTAGAACGCCACAATTTTTATTATTTTTGTTCTTAAGTTATTTACAATGTTTATTGGTCAAGTTCAAAAATGTTTCATGGGCCATATTATATCTTTATAATAGACACAGTCGTTATCTCCAATACAAGATGAGATAATTAATTGGTACTATCTAATTTAAATGAACATAGTTTCCGATGGAATTGTTATTACATTTTGCGAATCGATAAAACCCCTTATTACTGCGGTCAATGGCGGTCAGACAGGGATAGATCCTCCCACATAACCTTTTTTTCAATATTTATATTTCATGCATATTATACCTAATATATTATATAGATATTCATTAATTTTCTAATTTTTTTTTTCTAAAAACATAAATAATCATCTATGATAAATTTTTACAGTAGACCTTATGTCTCACAGCTATATTATTTAGTATATTTTTATACATTGTGTTACTATGTATGTTATAATAATTATAATTATCTACTATCTAGACTCGTTTCTATGAATTAAGACTATTATTATTTATATTTATTATTTAGTTGTCTATACAAAATATACGGGAACTAGCTGAATTACCCGGCTTCGCTCGAGTGTAGTTTTTGCTTTTTCTAAATTAAATTCTTAATTGTTTTAATTTACTTAATATGATCAAGTGCTAAATAGTAGTAGGAGCTGAATTACGAATAAAAATAATAATAATAGTAATAATAATATTTAGAAATGATTCTAATGATTCTATAGTTAGAAAATATTAGTTATTAGTTAGTTTATAATTATAATTATAATTTGTATAGTTTAGCTTTATTTATGAATATTTACAAATTATTCTATACTGACTTACTCATTTCTGAAATGAGTCAAGTCAAAAATTCTTGGTATACAACATTCACTTAGTATTTAGTCTTATTTTGTAGTGTATAAACGTATAAATGGTCAGGTATTTCAACCAGGAACTGGAACCATTTGAATTTATAGGTATCGGTTCCGATACTAGTTCTCGGAAAATAAAATAACTGTTCCGGTTCGGTTCCGGTTGTATGATGAAAATTAATAAAGGTACTGGTTCCAGATAATTTCGGTACCGGTTCCTGTTATCAGTAAAATATAATATTATTTCTTATAAATAAAAAAAAAAATAGTAAATATACTATAATATACCATTGTCAACTTGTTAGTGTAGTATAGTAGTAAACGAAAAATTATTTTAATATCTATTGCTGAAAATCAACAACGTTGCCCCCTACTGATATAAAATCTGTTATAACTGGTAAAACTAAATCGTTATGTATCAGAA